>NC_134496.1:51870669-52165669 GCF_040206685.1 Ascaphus truei | reverse complement strand
GTGAGTGAGTGTCTGTGTGTGTGTGTATCTCAGTGTGTGTGTGTGTGTGTGTGTATCTCAGTGTGTGTGTGTGTGTGTGTGTGTGTGTGTATCTCAGTGTGTGTGTGTGTGTGTGTGTGTGTGTGTGTGTGTGTGTGTGTGTGTGTGTGTGTGTATCTCTGTGTGTGTGTGTGTGTGTGTGTGTGTGTGTGTGTGTGTTGACAGACAGTATATACAGTACTGGCAAATTTGTTTAATTGCTCAATCACCCTTACTTTTCTTTTACTATACTAACAGTCTTCCCATTTTCAAGATCTATTAAAAATAACCCCCATTGTAAATTCTCAGAAAGGCTCCATAACTCAGCTCTCATCCCAGCAGCATCGCAATCTCTGCAGCACCCTTACTTACTGATCATCCCAGCAGCATTGCAATCTCTGCAGCACCCTTACTCACAGATCATCACAGCAGCATTGCAATCTCTGCAGCACCCTTACTCACAGATCTCAGCTCTCATCCCAGCAGCATTGCAATCTCTGCAGCACCCTTACTTACCGATCATCACAGCAGCATTGCAATCTCTGCAGCACCCTTACTTACCGATCATCACAGCAGCATTGCAATCTCTGCAGCACTCTTATTTACTGATCATCACAGCAGCATTGCAATCTCTGCAGCACCCTTACTTACCGATCATCACAGCAGCATTGCAATCTCTGCAGCACTCTTACTTACTGATCATCACAGCAGCATTGCAATCTCTGCAGCACCCTTACTTACTGATCACCCCCAAGAAGGCAGAGCAGGTTACTTATCCAATGGCATGATGCAATATGCAATTTAAAGCTGGATTTTGAAGTCTAAATTTGAAAGCTTCTGTACTGATAATGACAGGGGGGTGAGAGGATAAAGGGATGAGGGGTAACAGAGGATGAAGGGAAGGGGTGAGAGGATGAAGGGAGGGGGGATGGGGGGATGAGAGAGGATGAAGGGAGGGGGTGAGAAGACAAGGGGGGGGGTGAGAGGACAAAGGGGGGCGGGAGGGTGAGAGGACAAAGGGGGGCGGGAGGGTGAGAGGACCAGGGGGGAGAGAGAGAGAGAGAGGATGAGGAGGGGTTGCAACAATCTTGGAATTTGTGGGCGGAGCAGTAAGATGAGTATTGCTCGCCATGTACAGTATGACTGCAGGTCAGTTATTTATAAATTATCTGACCATTATGTCATTTGTTCTAAATTTCACTCCAAGCGTGCACCAATTTGCACTATTTCATATTCTATTTCCTAAAACAATCCTCGGAAGGGTGCTTCCTCCCACCCATTCCCTCCCACTCCCAAGACTCCTCCCCAGATTTTTTACGAAATAGAATATAAATTGGTGCAAATTGGTGAATACTTGGGAGTGAAATTTAGAACAAATGACATAACAGTCGCACCTTTCACCATTATGTCCAGTACTTTTGGACAAGCCACCTGGCAACCCTACTCGCTCTCCCCCTGCCCGGCACCCTGGCTCCGCTCGCTCTCCCCCCGCCCGGCACCCTGGCTCCGCTCGCTCTCCCCCCGCCCGGCACCCTGGCTCCGCTCACTCTCCCCCCGCCCGGCACCTCGGCCCTGCTCGCCCTCCCCCTGCCCGGCACCCCGGCTCTGCTCGCTCTCCCCCCGCCCGGCACCCTGGCTCCGCTCGCTCTCCCCCCGCCCGGCACCCTGGCTCCGCTCGCTCTCCCCCCGCCCGGCACCCTGGCTCCGCTCGCTCTCCCCCCGCCCGGCGCCCCGGCTCGCATCACAACAGCTCGCTGCCTAGCAGTGCAGCACTTCCGGTGCCTGCTGCTGCTAGTGAGCGCGTGGGAGGCTGGGAGCGACAGTGTAGGCCGGGCCCCGTGCACTGGTCTGCCCGGGGGCCCCTAATGTTGTTAAGATGGCCCTGTCTGCAGCTGACCTGTGGGGACGGGATGTATCCCTAGCGGGCTGTGCCCAGGCGGGAGCCACATCATTAGCACCTTTTCATGTGTGGCTGAGTACGCTGGAATTGGCCCTGGTAACGACTTGTAAAACCGAGACTCTGAGCTATAACCGAGCCAGAAATAAAGGCAAGAAGGGACATAGCTGCAGGATGTGGCACATGGAAGGTGGGGGAGGGGGAGTGGGAGAGGGAGGGGGAGTGGGAGAGGGAGGGGGAGTGGGAGAGGGAGGGAGATGGGTGGGAGGGAGGTGGCAGCGGTAGGGAGAGAGAGCAGGCGTCCAGCGGGTGGGGGGGGACAGGGAGTCAGGGAGTCAGGGAAAGGAAGGGTTGGGGAGAGGGAGGATGGTGAGAGGGGAGTGAGGAGGGGTCAGTCAGAGGGAAGAGGAGGGGGGAGTCAGTATGAGTGAGGAGGGAGGGAGGAGTCAGTCAGAATGAGGAGGGAGGGAGGAGTCAGTCAGAGTGAGGAGGGGGAGGGAGGAGTCAGTCAAAGTGAGGAGGGGGAGGAGTCAGTCAGAGTGAGGAGGGAGAGAGGAGTCAGTCAGAGTGAGGAGGGAGGGAGGAGTCAGTCAGAGTGAGGAGGGGGAGAGAGGAGTCAGTCAGAGTGAGGAGGAGGAGGGAGGAGTCAGTCAGAGTGAGGAGGAGGAGGGAGGAGTCAGTCAGTGAGACGGAAGGGAAGGAGTCAGTCAGAGTGAGGAGGGAGGGAGGAGTCAGTCAGAGTGAGGAGGGGGATGGAGGAGTCAGTCAGAGTGAGGAGGGGGAGGGAGGAGTCAGTCAGAGTGGGGAGGGAGGAGTCAGTCAGAGTGAGGAGGGAGGGAGGAGTCAGTCAGAGTGAGGAGGGGGAGGAGTCAGTCAGAGTGAGGAGGGAGGGAGGAGTCAGTCAGAGTGAGGACGGGGAGGGAGGAGTCAGTCAGAGTGAGGAGGGGGAGGGAGGAGTCAGTCAGAGTGGGGAGGGAGGAGTCAGTCAGAGTGAGGAGGGAGGGAGGAGTCAGTCAGAGTGAGGAGGGGGATGGAGGAGTCAGTCAGAGTGAGGAGGGGGAGGGAGGAGTCAGTCAGAGTGGGGAGGGAGGAGTCAGTCAGAGTGAGGAGGGAGGGAGGAGTCAGTCAGAGTGGGGAGGGAGGAGTCAGTCAGAGTGGGGAGGGAGGAGTCAGTCAGAGTGGGGAGGGAGGAGTCAGTCAGAGTGAGGAGGGAGGGAGGAGTCAGTCAGAGTGGGGAGGGAGGAGTCAGTCAGAGTGAGGAGGGAGGGAGGAGTCAGTCAGAGTGAGGAGGGGGAGGAGTCAGTCAGAGTGAGGAGGGAGGGAGGAGTCAGTCAGAGTGAGGAGGGGGAGGAGTCAGTCAGAGTGAGGAGGGAGGGAGGAGTCAGTCAGAGTGAGGAGGGAGGGAGGAGTCAGTCAGAGTGAGGAGAGAGGGAGGGAGGAGGAGGAGGAGCCAGTCAGAGTGAGGAGAGGGAGGAGGAGGAGCCAGTCAGAGTGAGGAGAGAGGGGGAGGGAGGAGGAGGAGCCAGTCAGAGTGAGGAAAGAGGGAGGGAGGCGGAGGAGCCAGTCAGAGTGAGGAGGAGGGGGAGGGAGGAGGAGGAGTCAGTCAGAGTGAGGGAGGGAGGAGGAGCCAGTCAGAGTGAGGAGGAGGGGGAGGGAGGAGGAGGAGCCAGTCAGAGTGAGGAGAGAGTGAGGAGGAGGAGCCACTCAGAGTTAGGAGAGAGGGAGGGAGGAGGAGCCAGTCAGAGTGAGGAGGATGGGGAGGGAGGAGGAGGAGCCAGTCAGAGTGAGGAGAGAGTGAGGAGGAGCCAGTCAGAGTGAGGAGAGGGAGGAGGAGGAGCCAGTCAGAGTGAGGAGAGAGGGGGAGGGAGGAGGAGCCAGTCAGAGTGAGGAGAGGGGGAGGGAGGTGGAGGAGCCAGTCAGAGTGAGGAGGAGGGGGAGGAAGGAGGAGGAGTCAGTCAGAGTGAGGAGAGAGGGAGGAGGAGGAGCCAGTCAGAGGGAGGAGAGGGGGGGAGGAGGAGCCAGTCAGAGTGAGGAGGAGGGGGAGGGAGGAGGAGGAGTCAGTCAGAGTGAGGAGAGAGGGAGGAGGAGCCAGTCAGAGGGAGGAGAGGGGGGGAGGAGGAGCCAGTCAGAGTGAGGAGGAGGGGGAGGGAGGAGGAGGAGTCAGTCAGAGTGAGGAGAGAGGGAGGAGGAGGAGCCAGTCAGAGGGAGGAGAGGGGGGGAGGAGGAGCCAGTCAGAGTGAGGAGAGAGTGAGGAGGAGGGGCCAGTCAGAGTGAGGAGAGGGGGAGGGAGGAGGAGGAGTCAGTCAGAGTGAGGAGAGAGGGAGGAGGAGGAGCCAGTCAGAGGGAGGAGAGAGGGAGGAGGAGGAGCCAGTCAGAGTGAGGAGAGGGGGGGAGGAGGAGCCAGTCAGAGTGAGGAGAGGGGGAGGGAGGAGGCGGAGCAGGTCAGAGTGAGGAGAGAGAGAGGAGGAGGAGCCAGTCAGAGGGAGGAGAGAGGGAGGAGGAGGAGCCAGTCAGAGTGAGGAGAGGGGGGGGGAGGAGGAGCCAGTCAGAGTGAGGAGAGGGGGAGGAGGAGGAGCCAGTCAGAGTGAGGAGAGGGGGAGGGAGGAGGAGCCAGTCAGAGTGAGGAGAGGGGGAGGGAGGAGGTGGAGCAGATCAGAGTGAGGAGAGAGAGAGGAGGAGGAGCCAGTCAGAGGGAGGAGGGAGAGAGGAGGAGGAGCCAGTCAGAGTGAGGAGGAGGAGCCAGTCAGAGTGAGGAGGAGGAGGAGCCAGTCAGAGGGAGGAGGGGCAGATTGGTGGAGGCAGCCCGAGTGAGAAGACCCATCTTAAAACCTGCCTCTGTTAACGCAGCATATAAGTAGCTCCGCGGCTGATACTTTACACCTCATATATCGACCATTACCTCCTGCAAACGCACTGAGCAGAACACCTTCCTACTGTCTCTGTGCGTTCCTCCTACTTACCAATTAGATTGTGAGCTCTTTGGGGCGGTGACTGCTTTTACTAAATGTTACTTTTATGTCTGAAGCGCTTCTTTCCATTATGTGTTATTTGTATTATTTTGTTATTTAAATGATTATGTCACATGTATTACTGCAGGGAAGCGCTATGTATATTAATGGCGTTATATATATATACACAAATACTTCAAATACTTTCTCTCTCTCAGCTCCAACCGAACTCTCAGACTGACTTCTTCTCTCACCATACAGAACTGACACTCTGCTCTCCAGATTCTGACACACCAGCCAGACACTCCAACTCCACAGACTGACACAGACACACACACACAGGACAGCCCACTAAATAGATACAGCCCTGCCCCTTATGATGTCAGCAGGACCTCCCCTCTGTCTCAGGCCTGCCACAGAGTCAGGGGCCTACCTCTATCACTCAAGGCAGGGCTTGGTGAGGGGGGGAAACCCATGATTACTACTGGCGCCTGCCCTTACCAGGGCTTACTCCAGTAGGAGAAGGATAAGTAGCCCGCTATTTCTTACAGGGGCTACAAGTGTAATAAGGTTCACTATATAATGTGACACAAATGTGTAGCATCCTAAGCATTCCCAACCACCTTAATATTATTATAAATATTCTTGGTTTATTATAAAGTAAGAATGACAAAATACATTGGTGGAGTGGAACAAACATGACGAAGTGTTTGTGAAGTATTTACAAATACTCTCACATCATTCATGGATCTAGATTTACTTCTATTAAAACATGTTACGGGCATCAGTTCCTCCTTCTAAACCATCAGATATTGTATCCGCATCTTAAGCAAAAAAAATTGTTTTTATTGTTTATTTTAGATTCTGCAAGCTATTGTCTGACCTTATTAATAATACTTTAATTATTAATACAGTATTTATCTACACCTCCTCAGCTTTTCCTGTACATATGGTATATGTCTGGAGGAGAAACCTGCTTTGCAAAACACAACATAATACAAAGAAAGTAACACAATTACACATTTGTTTGCAAGATCCATGTTAAACATTTTGGAATTCTTCCAGAATCTCCCCTACTTTTCGAAACCCGCTCATTAGGTGTAGGTTTAATAAGTCTATTCTTTATCATTCAGTTAAAAAGAAGAGAGCAGGGTCTTAGGGGTATAATCAAGGTTGAATCAACTTACACTATCCAGATCATGGAAACATTGCTTAATATTTCCATCTATACTCACCTGTAAATGTAGAATTCACTGTCGTCTTCCCAGTTAAACCATTTCCAGCAATGGCAAAGATGCTGAATGTGTAAAAATTCCCAGGCACCAACTGGTCCACAAGGACGGATTCTGAATACACGGTCAGGTTCTTGGATGGAATGCCTAAGAATTCTATCCCATAGGAGCTTCTGTTGCCTGCTGGGTGTGTCCAGCTCAGGAATACAGAATTGGTTGTGATATTGTCAATGTTCATGTTGTTAATTACATCAGGGACTGGAATAAAAACAACATGGATACATGTTATTACTTGTACATGTAAAAACATGTATATTCTGCATCTTCTTGTCTGAACAACAGTACCATGTTAAACTATAATGCAGCTACATGGCCCAAAGAGGAGAGATTTAAAATACAGGGCCAATTATCATGTATCTAATCTATAAGGTATCTTAAAACATACTTAAAAGTAATGCATCCTATAGACTTCTATAATGGTTTATGTTGGTAACAGAAAGTATGAGTTAGAATTATCTCACAGGTCTATGAACCTTTCTGTTTTCACTCATACCTGTAAATGTCGAATTCACCGTTGTATTCCCACTCAAACCATTTCCAGCAATGGCAAAGATGCTGAATGTGTAAAAATTCCCAGGCACCAACTGGTCCACAAGGACGGATTCTGAATACACAGTCAGGTTCTTGGATGGACTGCCTAAGACTTCTAATCCATAGGAGCTTCTGTTGCCTGCTGGGTGTATCCAGCTCAGGAATACAGAATTGGTTGTGATATTGTCAATGTTCATGTTGTTAATTACATCAGGGACTGGAATAAAAACAACATGGATACATGTTATTACTTGTATATGTAAAAACATGTATATTCTGCATCTTCTTGTCTGAAGAACGGTACCATGTTAAACTATAATGCAGCTACATGGCCCAAAGAGGAGAGATTTAAAATACAGGGCCTATTATCATGTATCTCATCTATAAGGTATCTTAAAACATACTTAAAAGTAATGCATCCTATAGACTTCTATAATGGCTTATGTTGGTAACAGAAAGTATGAGTTAGAATTATCTCACAGGTCTATGAACCTTTCTGTTTTCACTCATACCTGTAAATGTCGAATTCACCGTTGTATTCCCAGTCAAACCATTTCCAGCAATGGCAAAGATGCTGAATGTGTAAAAATTCCCAGGCACCAACTGGTCCACAAGGACGGATTCTGAATACACGGTCAGGTTCTTGGATGGAATGCCTAAGACTTCTAATCCATAGGAGCTTCTGTTGCCTGCTGGGTGTGTCCAGCTCAGGAATACAGAATTGGTTGTGATATTGTCAATGTTCATATTGTTAATTACATCAGGGACTGGAATAAACACAACATGGATACATGTTATTACTTGTATATGTAAAAACATGTATATTCTGCATCTTCTTGTCTGAAGAACGGAACCATGTTGAACTATAATGCAACTACATGGCCCAACGAGGAGAGATTTAAAATACAGGGCCTATTATCATGTATTTAATCTATAAGGTATCTTAAAACATACTTAAAAGTAATGCATCCCATAGACTTCTGTAATGGTTTATGTTGGTAACAGAAGGTATGAGTTAGAATTATCTCACGGGTCTATGAACCTTTCTGTTTTCACTCATACCTGTAAATGTCGAATTCACTGTTGTATTCCCAGTCAAACCATTTCCAGCAATAGCAAAGATGCTGAATGTGTAAAAATTCCCAGGCACCAACTGGTCCACAAGGACGGATTCTGAATACACAGTCAGGTTCTTGGATGGACTGCCTAAGACTTCTAATCCATAGGAGCTTCTGTTGCCTGCTGGGTGTGTCCAGCTCAGGAATACAGAATTGGTTGTGATATTGTCAATGTTCATGTTGTTAATTACATCAGGGACTGGAATAAAAACAACATGGATACATGTTATTACTTGTATATGTAAAAACATGTATATTCTGCATCTTCTTGTCTGAAGAACGGTACCATGTTAAACTATAATGCAGCTACATGGCCCAAAGAGGAGAGATTTAAAATACAGGGCCTATTATCATGTATCTCATCTATAAGGTATCTTAAAACATACTTAAAAGTAATGCATCCCATAGACTTCTGTAATGGTTTATGTTGGTAACAGAAGGTATGAGTTAGAATTATCTCACGGGTCTATGAACCTTTCTGTTTTCACTCATACCTGTAAATGTCGAATTCACTGTTGTATTCCCAGTCAAACCATTTCCAGCAATAGCAAAGATGCTGAATGTGTAAAAATTCCCAGGCACCAACTGGTCCACAAGGACAGATTCTGAATACACAGTCAGGTTCTTGGATGGAATGCCTAAGACTTCTAATCCATAGGAGCTTCTGTTGCCTGCTGGGTGTGTCCAGCTCAGGAATACAGAATTGGTTGTGATATTGTCAATGTTCATGTTGTTAATTACATCAGGGACTGGAATAAAAACAACATGGATACATGTTATTACTTGTATATGTAAAAACATGTATATTCTGCATCTTCTTGTCTGAACAACGGTACCATGTTAAACTATAATGCAACTACATGGCCCAAAGAGGAGAGATTTAAAATACAGGGCCTATTATCATGTATCTAATCTATAAGGTATCTTAAAACATATTTAAAAGTAATGCATCCTATAGACTTCTATAATGGTTTATGTTGGTAACAGAAAGTATGAGTTAGAATTATCTCACAGGTCTATGAACCTTTCTGTTTTCACTCATACCTGTAAATGTCGAATTCACCGTTGTATTCCCACTCAAACCATTTCCAGCAATGGCAAAGATGCTGAATGTGTAAAAATTCCCAGGCACCAACTGGTCCACAAGGACGGATTCTGAATACACAGTCAGGTTCTTGGATGGACTGCCTAAGACTTCTAATCCATAGGAGCTTCTGTTGCCTGCTGGGTGTGTCCAGCTCAGGAATACAGAATTGGTTGTGATATTGTCAATGTTCATGTTGTTAATTACATCAGGGACTGGAATAAAAACAACATGGATACATGTTATTACTTGTATATGTAAAAACATGTATATTCTGCATGTTCTTGTCTGAACAACAGTACCATGTTAAACTATAATGCAGCTACATGGCCCAAAGAGGAGAGATTTAAAATACAGGGCCAATTATCATGTATCTAATCTATAAGGTATCTTAAAACATACTTAAAAGTAATGCATCCTATAGACTTCTATAATGGTTTATGTTGGTAACAGAAAGTATGAGTTAGAATTATCTCACAGGTCTATGAACCTTTCTGTTTTCACTCATACCTGTAAATGTCGAATTCACCGTTGTATTCCCAGTCAAACCATTTCCAGCAATGGCAAAGATGCTGAATGTGTAAAAATTCCCAGGCACCAACTGGTCCACAAGGACGGATTCTGAATACACAGTCAGGTTCTTGGATGGAATGCCTAAGACTTCTAATCCATAGGAGCTTCTGTTGCCTGCTGGGTGTGTCCAGCTCAGGAATACAGAATTGGTTGTGATATTGTCAATGTTCATGTTGTTAATTAAATCAGGGACTGGAATAAAAAAAACATGGATACATGTTATTACTTGTATATGTTAAAACATGTATATTCTGCATGTTCTTGTCTGAAGAACGGAACCATGTTAAACTATAATGCAGCTACATGGCCCAACGAGGAGAGATTTAAAATACAGGGCCTATTATCATGTATCTAATCTATAAGGTATCTTAAAACATACTTAAAAGTAATGCATCCTATAGACTTCTGTAATGGTTTATGTTGGTAACAGAAAGTATGAGTTAGAATTATTTCACAGGTCTATGAACCTTTCTGATTTCACTCATACCTGTAAATGTCGAATTCACCGTTGTATTCCCAGTCAAACCATTTCCAGCAATGGCAAAGATGCTGAATGTGTAAAAATTCCCAGGCACCAACTGGTCCACAAGGACGGATTCTGAATACACAGTCAGGTTCTTTGATGGAATGCCTATGACTTCTATCTCATAGGAGCTTCTGTTGCCTGCTGGGTGTGTCCAGCTCAGGAATACAGAATTGGTTGTGATATTGTCAATGTTCATGTTGTTAATTACATCAGGGACTGGAATAAAAACAACATGGATACATGTTATTACTTGTATATGTAAAAACATGTATATTCTGCATCTTCTTCTCTGAAGAACGGTACCATGTTAAACTATAATGCAACTACATGGCCCAACGAGGAGAGATTTAAAATACAGGGCCTATTATCATGTATCTAATCTATAAGGTATCTTAAAACATACTTAAAAGTAATGCATCCTATAGACTTCTGTAATGGTTTATGTTGGTAACAGAAAGTATGAGAGTTAGAATTATCTCACAGGTCTATGAACCTTTCTGTTTTCACTCATACCTGTAAATGTCGAATTCACCGTTGTATTCCCAGTCAAACCATTTCCAGCAATGGCAAAGATGCTGAATGTGTAAAAATTCCCAGGCACCAACTGGTCCACAAGGACGGATTCTGAATACACAGTCAGGTTCTTGGATGGAATGCCTAAGACTTCTAATCCATAGGAGCTTCTGTTGCCTGCTGGGTGTGTCCAGCTCAGGAATACAGAATTGGTTGTGATATTGTCAATGTTCATGTTGTTAATTACATCAGGGACTGGAATAAAAAAAAACATGGATACATGTTATTACTTGTATATGTTAAAACATGTATATTCTGCATGTTCTTGTCTGAAGAACGGAACCATGTTAAACTATAATGCAGCTACATGGCCCAACGAGGACAGATTTAAAATACAGGGCCTATTATCATGTATCTAATCTATAAGGTATCTTAAAACATACTTAAAAGTAATGCATCCTATAGACTTCTGTAATGGTTTATGTTGGTAACAGAAAGTATGAGAGTTAGAATTATCTCACAGGTCTATGAACCTTTCTGTTTTCACTCATACCTGTAAATGTCGAATTCACCGTTGTATTCCCAGTCAAACCATTTCCAGCAATGGCAAAGATGCTGAATGTGTAAAAATTCCCAGGCACCAACTGGTCCACAAGGACGGATTCTGAATACACAGTCAGGTTCTTGGATGGAATGCCTAAGACTTCTAATCCATAGGAGCTTCTGTTGCCTGCTGGGTGTGTCCAGCTCAGGAATACAGAATTGGTTGTGATATTGTCAATGTTCATGTTGTTAATTACATCAGGGACTGGAATAAAAACAACATGGATACATGTTATTACTTGTATATGTAAAAACATGTATATTCTGCATCTTCTTGTCTGAAGAACGGTACCATGTTAAACTATAATGCAACTACATGGCCCAACGAGGAGAGATTTAAAATACAGGGCCTATTATCATGTATCTAATCTATAAGGTATCTTAAAACATACTTAAAAGTAATGCATCCTATAGACTTCTGTAATGGTTTATGTTGGTAACAGAAAGTATGAGAGTTAGAATTATCTCACGGGTCTATGAACCTTTCTGTTTTCACTCATACCTGTAAATGTCGAATTCACCGTTGTATTCCCAGTCAAACCATTTCCAGCAATAGCAAAGATGCTGAATGTGTAAAAATTCCCAGGCACCAACTGGTCCACAAGGACGGATTCTGAATACACAGTCAGGCTCTTGGATGGACTGCCTAAGACTTCTAATCCATAGGAGCTTCTGTTGCCTGCTGGGTGTGTCCAGCTCAGAAATACAGAATTGGTTGTGATATTGTCAATGTTCATGTTGTTAATTACATCAGGGACTGGAATAAAAACAACATGGATACATGTTATTACTTGTATATGTAAAAACATGTATATTCTGCATCTTCTTGTCTGAACAACAGTACCATGTTAAACTATAATGCAGCTACATGGCCCAAAGAGGAGAGATTTAAAATACAGGGCCTATTATCATGTATCTAATCTATAAGGTATCTTAAAACATACTTAAAAGTAATGCATCTTATAGACTTCTGTAATGGTTTATGTTGGTAACAGAAAGTATGAGAGTTAGAATTATCTCACAGGTCTATGAACCTTTCTGTTTTCACTCATACCTGTAAATGTCGAATTCACCGTTGTATTCCCAGTCAAACCATTTCCAGCAATGGCAAAGATGCTGAATGTGTAAAAATTCCCAGGCACCAACTGGTCCACAAGGACGGATTCTGAATACACAGTCAGGTTCTTGGATGGAATGCCTAAGACTTCTAATCCATAGGAGCTTCTGTTGCCTGCTGGGTGTGTCCAGCTCAGGAATACAGAATTGGTTGTGATATTGTCAATGTTCATGTTGTTAATTACATCAGGGACTGGAATAAAAACAACATGGATACATGTTATTACTTGTATATGTAAAAACATGTATATTCTGCATCTTCTTGTCTGAAGAACGGTACCATGTTAAACTATAATGCAACTACATGGCCCAACGAGGAGAGATTTAAAATACAGGGCCTATTATCATGTATCTAATCTATAAGGTATCTTAAAACATACTTAAAAGTAATGCATCCTATAGACTTCTGTAATGGTTTATGTTGGTAACAGAAAGTATGAGAGTTAGAATTATCTCACGGGTCTATGAACCTTTCTGTTTTCACTCATACCTGTAAATGTCGAATTCACCGTTGTATTCCCAGTCAAACCATTTCCAGCAATAGCAAAGATGCTGAATGTGTAAAAATTCCCAGGCACCAACTGGTCCACAAGGACGGATTCTGAATACACAGTCAGGCTCTTGGATGGACTGCCTAAGACTTCTAATCCATAGGAGCTTCTGTTGCCTGCTGGGTGTGTCCAGCTCAGAAATACAGAATTGGTTGTGATATTGTCAATGTTCATGTTGTTAATTACATCAGGGACTGGAATAAAAACAACATGGATACATGTTATTACTTGTATATGTAAAAACATGTATATTCTGCATCTTCTTGTCTGAACAACAGTACCATGTTAAACTATAATGCAGCTACATGGCCCAAAGAGGAGAGATTTAAAATACAGGGCCTATTATCATGTATCTAATCTATAAGGTATCTTAAAACATACTTAAAAGTAATGCATCTTATAGACTTCTGTAATGGTTTATGTTGGTAACAGAAAGTATGAGTTAGAATTATTTCACAGGTCTATGAACCTTTCTGTTTTCACTCATACCTGTAAATGTCGAATTCACAGTTGTATTCCCAGTCAAACCATTTCCAGCGATGGCAAAGATGCTGAATGTGTAAAAATTCCCAGGCACCAACTGGTCCACAAGGACGGATTCTGAATACACAGTCAGGTTCTTGGATGGAATGCCTAAGACTTCTATCCCATAGGAGCTTCTGTTGCCTGCTGGGTGTGTCCAGCTCAGGAATACAGAATTGGTTGTGATATTGTCAATGTTCATGTTGTTAATTACATCAGGGACTGGAATAAAAACAACATGGATACATGTTATTACTTGTATATGTAAAAACATGTATATTCTGCATGTTCTTGTCTGAAGAACGGAACCATGTTAAACTATAATGCAGCTACATGGCCCAAAGAGGAGAGATTTAAAATACATGGCCTATTATCATGTATCTAATCTATAAGGTATCTTAAAACATACTTAAAAGTAATGCATCCTATAGACTTCTGTAATGGTTTATGTTGGTAACAGAAAGTATGAGAGTTAGAATTATCTCACAGGTCTATGAACCTTTCTGTTTTCACTCATACCTGTAAATGTCGAATTCACCGTTGTATTCCCAGTCAAACCATTTCCAGCAATGGCAAAGATGCTGAATGTGTAAAAATTCCCAGGCACCAACTGGTCCACAAGGACGGATTCTGAATACACAGTCATTTTCTTGGATGGAATGCCTAAGACTTCTAATCCATAGGAGCTTCTGTTGCCTGCTGGGTGTGTCCAGCTCAGGAATACAGAATTGGTTGTGATATTGTCAATGTTCATGTTGTTAATTACATCAGGGACTGGAATAAAAAAAACATGGATACATGTTATTACTTGTATATGTTAAAACATGTATATTCTGCATGTTCTTGTCTGAAGAACGGAACCATGTTAAACTATAATGCAGCTACATGGCCCAACGAGGAGAGATTTAAAATACAGGGCCTATTATCATGTATCTAATCTATAAGGTATCTTAAAACATACTTAAAAGTAATGCATCCTATAGACTTCTGTAATGGTTTATGTTGGTAACAGAAAGTATGAGAGTTAGAATTATCTCACGGGTCTATGAACCTTTCTGTTTTCACTCATACCTGTAAATGTCGAATTCACCGTTGTATTCCCAGTCAAACCATTTCCAGCAATAGCAAAGATGCTGAATGTGTAAAAATTCCCAGGCACCAACTGGTCCACAAGGACGGATTCTGAATACACGGTCAGGTTCTTGGATGGAATGCCTAAGAATTCTATCCCATAGGAGCTTCTGTTGCCTGCTGGGTGTGTCCAGCTCAGGAATACAGAATTGGTTGTGATATTGTCAATGTTCATGTTGTTAATTACATCAGGGACTGGAATAAAAACAACATGGATACATGTTATTACTTGTACATGTAAAAACATGTATATTCTGCATCTTCTTGTCTGAACAACAGTACCATGTTAAACTATAATGCAGCTACATGGCCCAAAGAGGAGAGATTTAAAATACAGGGCCAATTATCATGTATCTAATCTATAAGGTATCTTAAAACATACTTAAAAGTAATGCATCCTATAGACTTCTATAATGGTTTATGTTGGTAACAGAAAGTATGAGTTAGAATTATCTCACAGGTCTATGAACCTTTCTGTTTTCACTCATACCTGTAAATGTCGAATTCACCGTTGTATTCCCAGTCAAACCATTTCCAGCAATGGCAAAGATGCTGAATGTGTAAAAATTCCCAGGCACCAACTGGTCCACAAGGACGGATTCTGAATACACAGTCAGGTTCTTGGATGGACTGCCTAAGACTTCTAATCCATAGGAGCTTCTGTTGCCTGCTGGGTGTGTCCAGCTCAGGAATACAGAATTGGTTGTGATATTGTCAATGTTCATGTTGTTAATTACATCAGGGACTGGAATAAAAACAACATGGATACATGTTATTACTTGTATATGTAAAAACATGTATATTCTGCATCTTCTTGTCTGAAGAACGGTACCATGTTAAACTATAATGCAGCTACATGGCCCAAAGAGGAGAGATTTAAAATACAGGGCCTATTATCATGTATCTCATCTATAAGGTATCTTAAAACATACTTAAAAGTAATGCATCCTATAGACTTCTATAATGGCTTATGTTGGTAACAGAAAGTATGAGTTAGAATTATCTCACAGGTCTATGAACCTTTCTGTTTTCACTCATACCTGTAAATGTCGAATTCACCGTTGTATTCCCAGTCAAACCATTTCCAGCAATGGCAAAGATGCTGAATGTGTAAAAATTCCCAGGCACCAACTGGTCCACAAGGACGGATTCTGAATACACGGTCAGGTTCTTGGATGGAATGCCTAAGACTTCTAATCCATAGGAGCTTCTGTTGCCTGCTGGGTGTGTCCAGCTCAGGAATACAGAATTGGTTGTGATATTGTCAATGTTCATATTGTTAATTACATCAGGGACTGGAATAAACACAACATGGATACATGTTATTACTTGTATATGTAAAAACATGTATATTCTGCATCTTCTTGTCTGAAGAACGGAACCATGTTGAACTATAATGCAACTACATGGCCCAACGAGGAGAGATTTAAAATACAGGGCCTATTATCATGTATTTAATCTATAAGGTATCTTAAAACATACTTAAAAGTAATGCATCCCATAGACTTCTGTAATGGTTTATGTTGGTAACAGAAGGTATGAGTTAGAATTATCTCACGGGTCTATGAACCTTTCTGTTTTCACTCATACCTGTAAATGTCGAATTCACTGTTGTATTCCCAGTCAAACCATTTCCAGCAATAGCAAAGATGCTGAATGTGTAAAAATTCCCAGGCACCAACTGGTCCACAAGGACGGATTCTGAATACACAGTCAGGTTCTTGGATGGAATGCCTAAGACTTCTAATCCATAGGAGCTTCTGTTGCCTGCTGGGTGTGTCCAGCTCAGGAATACAGAATTGGTTGTGATATTGTAAATGTTCATGTTGTTAATTACATCAGGGACTGGAATAAAAACAACATGGATACATGTTATTACTTGTATATGTAAAAACATGTATATTCTGCATCTTCTTGTCTGAACAACGGTACCATGTTAAACTATAATGCAACTACATGGCCCAAAGAGGAGAGATTTAAAATACAGGGCCTATTATCATGTATCTAATCTATAAGGTATCTTAAAACATATTTAAAAGTAATGCATCCTATAGACTTCTATAATGGTTTATGTTGGTAACAGAAAGTATGAGTTAGAATTATCTCACAGGTCTATGAACCTTTCTGTTTTCACTCATACCTGTAAATGTCGAATTCACCGTTGTATTCCCACTCAAACCATTTCCAGCAATGGCAAAGATGCTGAATGTGTAAAAATTCCCAGGCACCAACTGGTCCACAAGGACGGATTCTGAATACACAGTCAGGTTCTTGGATGGACTGCCTAAGACTTCTAATCCATAGGAGCTTCTGTTGCCTGCTGGGTGTGTCCAGCTCAGGAATACAGAATTGGTTGTGATATTGTCAATGTTCATGTTGTTAATTACATCAGGGACTGGAATAAAAACAACATGGATACATGTTATTACTTGTATATGTTAAAACATGTATATTCTGCATGTTCTTGTCTGAAGAACGGAACCATGTTAAACTATAATGCAGCTACATGGCCCAAAGAGGAGAGATTTAAAATACAGGGCCTATTATCATTTATCTAATCTATAAAGTATCTTAAAACATACTTAAAAGTAATGCATCCTATAGACTTCTGTAATGGTTTATGTTGGTAACAGAAAGTATGAGAGTTAGAATTATCTCACGGGTCTATGAACCTTTCTGTTTTTACTCATACCAGTAAATGTCGAATTCACCGTTGTATTCCCAGTCAAAACATTTCCAGCAATAGCAAAGATGCTGAATGTGTAAAAATTCCCAGGCACCAACTGGTCCACAAGGACGGATTCTGAATACACGGTCAGGTTCTTTGATGGAATGCCTAAGACTTCTAATCCATAGGAGCTTCTGTTGCCTGCTGGGTGTGTCCAGCTCAGGAATACAGAATTGGTTGTGATATTGTCAATGTTCATGTTGTTAATTACATCAGGGACTGGAATAAACACAACATGGATACATGTTATTACTTGTATATGTAAAAACATGTATATTCTGCATGTTCTTGTCTGAACAACAGTACCATGTTAAACTATAATGCAGCTACATGGCCCAAAGAGGAGAGATTTAAAATACAGGGCCAATTATCATGTATCTAATCTATAAGGTATCTTAAAACATACTTAAAAGTAATGCATCCTATAGACTTCTGTAATGGTTTATGTTGGTAACAGAAAGTATGAGAGTTAGAATTATCTCACGGGTCTATGAACCTTTCTGTTTTTACTCATACCAGTAAATGTCGAATTCACCGTTGTATTCCCAGTCAAACCATTTCCAGCAATAGCAAAGATGCTGAATGTGTAAAAATTCCCAGGCACCAACTGGTCCACAAGGACGGATTCTGAATACACGGTCAGGTTCTTTGATGGAATGCCTAAGACTTCTAATCCATAGGAGCTTCTGTTGCCTGCTGGGTGTGTCCAGCTCAGGAATACAGAATTGGTTGTGATATTGTCAATGTTCATGTTGTTAATTACATCAGGGACTGGAATAAACACAACATGGATACATGTTATTACTTGTATATGTAAAAACATGTATATTCTGCATGTTCTTGTCTGAACAACAGTACCATGTTAAACTATAATGCAGCTACATGGCCCAAAGAGGAGAGATTTAAAATACAGGGCCAATTATCATGTATCTAATCTATAAGGTATCTTAAAACATACTTAAAAGTAATGCATCCTATAGACTTCTATAATGGTTTATGTTGGTAACAGAAAGTATGAGTTAGAATTATCTCACAGGTCTATGAACCTTTCTGTTTTCACTCATACCTGTAAATGTCGAATTCACCGTTGTATTCCCAGTCAAACCATTTCCAGCAATGGCAAAGATGCTGAATGTGTAAAAATTCCCAGGCACCAACTGGTCCACAAGGACGGATTCTGAATACACAGTCAGGTTCTTGGATGGAATGCCTAAGACTTCTAATCCATAGGAGCTTCTGTTGCCTGCTGGGTGTGTCCAGCTCAGGAATACAGAATTGGTTGTGATATTGTCAATGTTCATGTTGTTAATTAAATCAGGGACTGGAATAAAAAAAACATGGATACATGTTATTACTTGTATATGTTAAAACATGTATATTCTGCATGTTCTTGTCTGAAGAACGGAACCATGTTAAACTATAATGCAGCTACATGGCCCAACGAGGAGAGATTTAAAATACAGGGCCTATTATCATGTATCTAATCTATAAGGTATCTTAAAACATACTTAAAAGTAATGCATCCTATAGACTTCTGTAATGGTTTATGTTGGTAACAGAAAGTATGAGTTAGAATTATTTCACAGGTCTATGAACCTTTCTGATTTCACTCATACCTGTAAATGTCGAATTCACCGTTGTATTCCCAGTCAAACCATTTCCAGCAATGGCAAAGATGCTGAATGTGTAAAAATTCCCAGGCACCAACTGGTCCACAAGGATGGATTCTGAATACACAGTCAGGTTCTTTGATGGAATGCCTATGACTTCTATCTCATAGGAGCTTCTGTTGCCTGCTGGGTGTGTCCAGCTCAGGAATACAGAATTGGTTGTGATATTGTCAATGTTCATGTTGTTAATTACATCAGGGACTGGAATAAAAACAACATGGATACATGTTATTACTTGTATATGTAAAAACATGTATATTCTGCATCTTCTTGTCTGAAGAACGGTACCATGCTAAACTATAATGCAACTACATGGCCCAACGAGGAGAGATTTAAAATACAGGGCCTATTATCATGTATCTAATCTATAAGGTATCTTAAAACATACTTAAAAGTAATGCATCCTATAGACTTCTGTAATGGTTTATGTTGGTAACAGAAAGTATGAGAGTTAGAATTATCTCACAGGTCTATGAACCTTTCTGTTTTCACTCATACCTGTAAATGTCGAATTCACCGTTGTATTCCCAGTCAAACCATTTCCAGCAATGGCAAAGATGCTGAATGTGTAAAAATTCCCAGGCACCAACTGGTCCACAAGGACGGATTCTGAATACACAGTCAGGTTCTTGGATGGAATGCCTAAGACTTCTAATCCATAGGAGCTTCTGTTGCCTGCTGGGTGTGTCCAGCTCAGGAATACAGAATTGGTTGTGATATTGTCAATGTTCATGTTGTTAATTACATCAGGGACTGGAATAAAAAAAACATGGATACATGTTATTACTTGTATATGTTAAAACATGTATATTCTGCATGTTCTTGTCTGAAGAACGGAACCATGTTAAACTATAATGCAGCTACATGGCCCAACGAGGAGAGATTTAAAATACAGGGCCTATTATCATGTATCTAATCTATAAGGTATCTTAAAACATACTTAAAAGTAATGCATCCTATAGACTTCTGTAATGGTTTATGTTGGTAACAGAAAGTATGAGAGTTAGAATTATCTCACGGGTCTATGAACCTTTCTGTTTTCACTCATACCTGTAAATGTCGAATTCACCGTTGTATTCCCAGTCAAACCATTTCCAGCAATAGCAAAGATGCTGAATGTGTAAAAATTCCCAGGCACCAACTGGTCCACAAGGACGGATTCTGAATACACAGTCAGGCTCTTGGATGGACTGCCTAAGACTTCTAATCCATAGGAGCTTCTGTTGCCTGCTGGGTGTGTCCAGCTCAGGAATACAGAATTGGTTGTGATATTGTCAATGTTCATGTTGTTAATTACATCAGGGACTGGAATAAAAAAAACATGGATACATGTTATTACTTGTATATGTTAAAACATGTATATTCTGCATGTTCTTGTCTGAAGAACGGAACCATGTTAAACTATAATGCAGCTACATGGCCCAACGAGGAGAGATTTAAAATACAGGGCCTATTATCATGTATCTAATCTATAAGGTATCTTAAAACATACTTAAAAGTAATGCATCCTATAGACTTCTGTAATGGTTTATGTTGGTAACAGAAAGTATGAGAGTTAGAATTATCTCACGGGTCTATGAACCTTTCTGTTTTCACTCATACCTGTAAATGTCGAATTCACCGTTGTATTCCCAGTCAAACCATTTCCAGCAATAGCAAAGATGCTGAATGTGTAAAAATTCCCAGGCACCAACTGGTCCACAAGGACGGATTCTGAATACACAGTCAGGCTCTTGGATGGACTGCCTAAGACTTCTAATCCATAGGAGCTTCTGTTGCCTGCTGGGTGTGTCCAGCTCAGAAATACAGAATTGGTTGTGATATTGTCAATGTTCATGTTGTTAATTACATCAGGGACTGGAATAAAAACAACATGGATACATGTTATTACTTGTATATGTAAAAACATGTATATTCTGCATCTTCTTGTCTGAACAACAGTACCATGTTAAACTATAATGCAGCTACATGGCCCAAAGAGGAGAGATTTAAAATACAGGGCCTATTATCATGTATCTAATCTATAAGGTATCTTAAAACATACTTAAAAGTAATGCATCTTATAGACTTCTGTAATGGTTTATGTTGGTAACAGAAAGTATGAGTTAGAATTATTTCACAGGTCTATGAACCTTTCTGTTTTCACTCATACCTGTAAATGTCGAATTCACAGTTGTATTCCCAGTCAAACCATTTCCAGCGATGGCAAAGATGCTGAATGTGTAAAAATTCCCAGGCACCAACTGGTCCACAAGGACGGATTCTGAATACACAGTCAAGTTCTTGGATGGAATGCCTAAGACTTCTATCCCATAGGAGCTTCTGTTGCCTGCTGGGTGTGTCCAGCTCAGGAATACAGAATTGGTTGTGATATTGTCAATGTTCATGTTGTTAATTACACCAGGGACTGGAATAAAAACAACATGGATACATGTTATTACTTGTATATGTAAAAACATGTATATTCTGCATGTTCTTGTCTGAAGAACGGAACCATGTTAAACTATAATGCAGCTACATGGCCCAAAGAGGAGAGATTTAAAATACAGGGCCTATTATCATGTATCTAATCTATAAGGTATCTTAAAACATACTTAAAAGTAATGCATCCTATAGACTTCTGTAATGGTTTATGTTGGTAACAGAAAGTATGAGAGTTAGAATTATCTCACAGGTCTATGAACCTTTCTGTTTTCACTCATACCTGTAAATGTCGAATTCACCGTTGTATTCCCAGTCAAACCATTTCCAGCAATGGCAAAGATGCTGAATGTGTAAAAATTCCCAGGCACCAACTGGTCCACAAGGACGGATTCTGAATACACAGTCAGGTTCTTGGATGGAATGCCTAAGACTTCTAATCCATAGGAGCTTCTGTTGCCTGCTGGGTGTGTCCAGCTCAGGAATACAGAATTGGTTGTGATATTGTCAATGTTCATGTTGTTAATTACATCAGGGACTGGAATAAAAAAAAACATGGATACATGTTATTACTTGTATATGTTAAAACATGTATATTCTGCATGTTCTTGTCTGAACAACAGTACCATGTTAAACTATAATGCAGCTACATGGCCCAAAGAGGAGAGATTTAAAATACAGGGCCTATTATCATGTATCTAATCTATAAGGTATCTTAAAACATACTTAAAAGTAATGCATCTTATAGACTTCTGTAATGGTTTATGTTGGTAACAGAAAGTATGAGTTAGAATTATTTCACAGGTCTATGAACCTTTCTGTTTTCACTCATACCTGTAAATGTCGAATTCACCGTTGTATTCCCAGTCAAACCATTTCCAGCAATGGCAAAGATGCTGAATGTGTAAAAATTCCCAGGCACCAACTGGTCCACAAGGACGGATTCTGAATACACGGTCAGGTTCTTTGATGGAATGCCTAAGACTTCTAATCCATAGGAGCTTCTGTTGCCTGCTGGGTGTGTCCAACTCAGGAATACAGAATTGGTTGTGATATTGTCAATGTTCATATTGTTAATTACATCAGGGACTGGAATAAACACAACATGGATACATGTTATTACTTGTATATGTAAAAACATGTATATTCTGCATCTTCTTGTCTGAACAACGGTACCATGTTAATCTATAATGCAGCTACATGGCTCAACGAGGAGAGATTTAAAATACAGGGCCTATTATCATGTATCTAATCGATCAGGTATCTTAAAACATACTTAAAAGTAATGCATCCTATAGACTTCTGTAATGGTTTATGTTGGTAACAGAAAGTATGAGAGTTAGAATTATCTCACGGGTCTATGAACCTTTCTGTTTTCACTCATACCTGTAAATGTCGAATTCACCGTTGTATTCCCAGTCAAACCATTTCCAGCAATAGCAAAGATGCTGAATGTGTAAAAATTCCCAGGCACCAACTGGTCCACAAGGACGGATTCTGAATACACGGTCAGGTTCTTTGATGGAATGCCTAAGACTTCTAATCCATAGGAGCTTCTGTTGCCTGCTGGGTGTGTCCAGCTCAGGAATACAGAATTGGTTGTGATATTGTCAATGTTCATGTTGTTAATTACATCAGGGACTGGAATAAAAACAACATGGATACATGTTATTACTTGTATATGTAAAAACATGTATATTCTGCATCTTCTTGTCTGAAGAACGGTACCATGTTAAACTATAATGCAACTACATGGCCCAACGAGGAGAGATTTAAAATACAGGGCCTATTATCATGTATCTAATCTATAAGGTATCTTAAAACATACTTAAAAGTAATGCATCCTATAGACTTCTATAATGGTTTATGTTGGTAACAGAAAGTATGAGTTAGAATTATCTCACAGGTCTATGAACCTTTCTGTTTTCACTCATACCTGTAAATGTCGAATTCACCGTTGTATTCCCAGTCAAACCATTTCCAGCAATGGCAAAGATGCTGAATGTGTAAAAATTCCCAGGCACCAACTGGTCCACAAGGACGGATTCTGAATACACGGTCAGGTTCTTGGATGGAATGCCTAAGACTTCTAATCCATAGGAGCTTCTGTTGCCTGCTGGGTGTGTCCAGCTCAGGAATACAGAATTGGTTGTGATATTGTCAATGTTCATGTTGTTAATTACATCAGGGACTGGAATAAAAACAACATGGATACATGTTATTACTTGTATATGTAAAAACATGTATATTCTGCATCTTCTTGTCTGAAGAACGGTACCATGTTAAACTATAATGCAGCTACATGGCCCAAAGAGGAGAGATTTAAAATACAGGGCCTATTATCATGTATCTAATCTATAAGGTATCTTAAAACATACTTAAAAGTAATGCATCTTATAGACTTCTGTAATGGTTTATGTTGGTAACAGAAAGTATGAGTTAGAATTATTTCACAGGTCTATGAACCTTTCTGTTTTCACTCATACCTGTAAATGTCGAATTCACAGTTGTATTCCCAGTCAAACCATTTCCAGCGATGGCAAAGATGCTGAATGTGTAAAAATTCCCAGGCACCAACTGGTCCACAAGGACGGATTCTGAATACACAGTCAGGTTCTTGGATGGAATGCCTAAGACTTCTAATCCATAGGAGCTTCTGTTGCCTGCTGGGTGTGTCCAGCTCAGGAATACAGAATTGGTTGTGATATTGTCAATGTTCATGTTGTTAATTACATCAGGGACTGGAATAAAAACAACATGGATACATGTTATTACTTGTATATGTAAAAACATGTATATTCTGCATCTTCTTGTCTGAAGAACGGTACCATGTTAAACTATAATGCAGCTACATGGCCCAAAGAGGAGAGATTTAAAATACAGGGCCTATTATCATGTATCTAATCTATAAGGTATCTTAAAACATACTTAAAAGTAATGCATCTTATAGACTTCTGTAATGGTTTATGTTGGTAACAGAAAGTATGAGTTAGAATTATTTCACAGGTCTATGAACCTTTCTGTTTTCACTCATACCTGTAAATGTCGAATTCACAGTTGTATTCCCAGTCAAACCATTTCCAGCGATGGCAAAGATGCTGAATGTGTAAAAATTCCCAGGCACCAACTGGTCCACAAGGACGGATTCTGAATACACAGTCAGGTTCTTGGATGGAATGCCTAAGACTTCTAATACATAGGAGCTTCTGTTGCCTGCTGGGTGTGTCCAGCTCAGGAATACAGAATTGGTTGTGATATTGTCAATGTTCATGTTGTTAATTACATCAGGGACTGGAATAAAAACAACATGGATACATGTTATTACTTGTATATGTAAAAACATGTATATTCTGCCTCTTCTTGTCTGAAGAACGGTACCATGTTAAACTATAATGCAGCTACATGGCCCAAAGAGGAGAGATTTAAAATACAGGGCCTATTATCATGTATCTCATCTATAAGGTATCTTAAAACACACTTAAAAGTAATGCATCTTATAGACTTCTATAATGGTTTATGTCGGTAACAGAAAGTATGAGAGTTAGAATTATCTCACAGGTCTATGAACCTTTCTGTTTTCACTCATACCTGTAAATGTCGAATTCACCGTTGTATTCCCAGTCAAACCATTTCCAGCAATAGCAAAGATGCTGAATTTGTAAAAATTCCCAGGCACCAACTGGTCCACAAGGACGGATTCTGAATACACGGTCAGGTTCTTTGATGGAATGCCTATGACTTCTATCTCATAGGAGCTTCTGTTGCCTGCTGGGTGTGTCCAGCTCAGGAATACAGAATTGGTTGTGATATTGTCAATGTTCATGTTGTTAATTACATCAGGGACTGGAATAAAAACAACATGGATACATGTTATTACTTGTATATGTAAAAACATGTATATTCTGCATCTTCTTGTCTGAAGAACGGAACCATGTTAAACTATAATGCAGCTACATGGCCCAAAGAGGAGAGATTTAAAATACAGGGCCTATTATCATGTATCTAATCTATAAGGTATCTTAAAACATACTTAAAAGTAATGCATCCTATAGACTTCTGTAATGGTTTATGTTGGTAACAGAAAGTATGAGAGTTAGAATTATCTCACAGGTCTATGAACCTTTCTGTTTTCACTCATACCTGTAAATGTCGAATTCACCGTTGTATTCCCAGTCAAACCATTTCCAGCAATGGCAAAGATGCTGAATGTGTAAAAATTCCCAGGCACCAACTGGTCCACAAGGACGGATTCTGAATACACAGTCAGGTTCTTGGATGGAATGCCTAAGACTTCTAATACATAGGAGCTTCTGTTGCCTGCTGGGTGTGTCCAACTCAGGAATACAGAATTGGTTGTGATATTGTCAATGTTCATATTGTTAATTACATCAGGGACTGGAATAAACACAACATGGATACATGTTATTACTTGTATATGTAAAAACATGTATATTCTGCATCTTCTTGTCTGAACAACGGTACCATGTTAATCTATAATGCAGCTACATGGCTCAACGAGGAGAGATTTAAAATACAGGGCCTATTATCATGTATCTAATCGATCAGGTATCTTAAAACATACTTAAAAGTAATGCATCCTATAGACTTCTGTAATGGTTTATGTTGGTAACAGAAAGTATGAGAGTTAGAATTATCTCACGGGTCTATGAACCTTTCTGTTTTCACTCATACCTGTAAATGTCGAATTCACCGTTGTATTCCCAGTCAAACCATTTCCAGCAATAGCAAAGATGCTGAATGTGTAAAAATTCCCAGGCACCAACTGGTCCACAAGGACGGATTCTGAATACACGGTCAGGTTCTTTGATGGAATGCCTAAGACTTCTAATCCATAGGAGCTTCTGTTGCCTGCTGGGTGTGTCCAGCTCAGGAATACAGAATTGGTTGTGATATTGTCAATGTTCATGTTGTTAATTACATCAGGGACTGGAATAAAAACAACATGGATACATGTTATTACTTGTATATGTAAAAACATGTATATTCTGCATCTTCTTGTCTGAAGAACGGTACCATGTTAAACTATAATGCAACTACATGGCCCAACGAGGAGAGATTTAAAATACAGGGCCTATTATCATGTATCTAATCTATAAGGTATCTTAAAACATACTTAAAAGTAATGCATCCTATAGACTTCTATAATGGTTTATGTTGGTAACAGAAAGTATGAGTTAGAATTATCTCACAGGTCTATGAACCTTTCTGTTTTCACTCATACCTGTAAATGTCGAATTCACCGTTGTATTCCCAGTCAAACCATTTCCAGCAATGGCAAAGATGCTGAATGTGTAAAAATTCCCAGGCACCAACTGGTCCACAAGGACGGATTCTGAATACACGGTCAGGTTCTTTGATGGAATGCCTAAGACTTCTAATCCATAGGAGCTTCTGTTGCCTGCTGGGTGTGTCCAGCTCAGGAATACAGAATTGGTTGTGATATTGTCAATGTTCATGTTGTTAATTACATCAGGGACTGGAATAAAAACAACATGGATACATGTTATTACTTGTATATGTAAAAACATGTATATTCTGCATCTTCTTGTCTGAAGAACGGTACCATGTTAAACTATAATGCAGCTACATGGCCCAAAGAGGAGAGATTTAAAATACAGGGCCTATTATCATGTATCTAATCTATAAGGTATCTTAAAACATACTTAAAAGTAATGCATCTTATAGACTTCTGTAATGGTTTATGTTGGTAACAGAAAGTATGAGTTAGAATTATTTCACAGGTCTATGAACCTTTCTGTTTTCACTCATACCTGTAAATGTCGAATTCACAGTTGTATTCCCAGTCAAACCATTACCAGCGATGGCAAAGATGCTGAATGTGTAAAAATTCCCAGGCACCAACTGGTCCACAAGGACGGATTCTGAATACACAGTCAGGTTCTTGGATGGAATGCCTAAGACTTCTAATCCATAGGAGCTTCTGTTGCCTGCTGGGTGTGTCCAGCTCAGGAATACAGAATTGGTTGTGATATTGTCAATGTTCATGTTGTTAATTACATCAGGGACTGGAATAAAAACAACATGGATACATGTTATTACTTGTATATGTAAAAACATGTATATTCTGCCTCTTCTTGTCTGAAGAACGGTACCATGTTAAACTATAATGCAGCTACATGGCCCAAAGAGGAGAGATTTAAAATACAGGGCCTATTATCATGTATCTCATCTATAAGGTATCTTAAAACACACTTAAAAGTAATGCATCTTATAGACTTCTATAATGGTTTATGTCGGTAACAGAAAGTATGAGAGTTAGAATTATCTCACAGGTCTATGAACCTTTCTGTTTTCACTCATACCTGTAAATGTCGAATTCACCGTTGTATTCCCAGTCAAACCATTTCCAGCAATAGCAAAGATGCTGAATGTGTAAAAATTCCCAGGCACCAACTGGTCCACAAGGACGGATTCTGAATACACGGTCAGGTTCTTTGATGGAATGCCTAAGACTTCTAATCCATAGGAGCTTCTGTTGCCTGCTGGGTGTGTCCAGCTCAGAAATACAGAATTGGTTGTGATATTGTCAATGTTCATGTTGTTAATTACATCAGGGACTGGAATAAAAACAACATGGATACATGTTATTACTTGTATATGTAAAAACATGTATATTCTGCATCTTCTTGTCTGAACAACAGTACCATGTTAAACTATAATGCAGCTACATGGCCCAAAGAGGAGAGATTTAAAATACAGGGCCTATTATCATGTATCTAATCTATAAGGTATCTTAAAACATACTTAAAAGTAATGCATCTTATAGACTTCTGTAATGGTTTATGTTGGTAACAGAAAGTATGAGTTAGAATTATTTCACAGGTCTATGAACCTTTCTGTTTTCACTCATACCTGTAAATGTCGAATTCACAGTTGTATTCCCAGTCAAACCATTTCCAGCGATGGCAAAGATGCTGAATGTGTAAAAATTCCCAGGCACCAACTGGTCCACAAGGACGGATTCTGAATACACAGTCAAGTTCTTGGATGGAATGCCTAAGACTTCTATCCCATAGGAGCTTCTGTTGCCTGCTGGGTGTGTCCAGCTCAGGAATACAGAATTGGTTGTGATATTGTCAATGTTCATGTTGTTAATTACATCAGGGACTTGAATAAAAACAACATGGATACATGTTATTACTTGTATATGTAAAAACATGTATATTCTGCATGTTCTTGTCTGAAGAACGGAACCATGTTAAACTATAATGCAGCTACATGGCCCAAAGAGGAGAGATTTAAAATACAGGGCCTATTATCATGTATCTAATCTATAAGGTATCTTAAAACATACTTAAAAGTAATGCATCCTATAGACTTCTGTAATGGTTTATGTTGGTAACAGAAAGTATGAGAGTTAGAATTATCTCACAGGTCTATGAACCTTTCTGTTTTCACTCATACCTGTAAATGTCGAATTCACCGTTGTATTCCCAGTCAAACCATTTCCAGCAATGGCAAAGATGCTGAATGTGTAAAAATTCCCAGGCACCAACTGGTCCACAAGGACGGATTCTGAATACACAGTCAGGTTCTTGGATGGAATGCCTAAGACTTCTAATCCATAGGAGCTTCTGTTGCCTGCTGGGTGTGTCCAGCTCAGGAATACAGAATTGGTTGTGATATTGTCAATGTTCATGTTGTTAATTACATCAGGGACTGGAATAAAAAAAAACATGGATACATGTTATTACTTGTATATGTTAAAACATGTATATTCTGCATGTTCTTGTCTGAACAACAGTACCATGTTAAACTATAATGCAGCTACATGGCCCAAAGAGGAGAGATTTAAAATACAGGGCCTATTATCATGTATCTAATCTATAAGGTATCTTAAAACATACTTAAAAGTAATGCATCTTATAGACTTCTGTAATGGTTTATGTTGGTAACAGAAAGTATGAGTTAGAATTATTTCACAGGTCTATGAACCTTTCTGTTTTCACTCATACCTGTAAATGTCGAATTCACCGTTGTATTCCCAGTCAAACCATTTCCAGCAATGGCAAAGATGCTGAATGTGTAAAAATTCCCAGGCACCAACTGGTCCACAAGGACGGATTCTGAATACACGGTCAGGTTCTTTGATGGAATGCCTAAGACTTCTAATCCATAGGAGCTTCTGTTGCCTGCTGGGTGTGTCCAACTCAGGAATACAGAATTGGTTGTGATATTGTCAATGTTCATATTGTTAATTACATCAGGGACTGGAATAAACACAACATGGATACATGTTATTACTTGTATATGTAAAAACATGTATATTCTGCATCTTCTTGTCTGAACAACGGTACCATGTTAATCTATAATGCAGCTACATGGCTCAACGAGGAGAGATTTAAAATACAGGGCCTATTATCATGTATCTAATCGATCAGGTATCTTAAAACATACTTAAAAGTAATGCATCCTATAGACTTCTGTAATGGTTTATGTTGGTAACAGAAAGTATGAGAGTTAGAATTATCTCACGGGTCTATGAACCTTTCTGTTTTCACTCATACCTGTAAATGTCGAATTCACCGTTGTATTCCCAGTCAAACCATTTCCAGCAATAGCAAAGATGCTGAATGTGTAAAAATTCCCAGGCACCAACTGGTCCACAAGGACGGATTCTGAATACACGGTCAGGTTCTTTGATGGAATGCCTAAGACTTCTAATCCATAGGAGCTTCTGTTGCCTGCTGGGTGTGTCCAGCTCAGGAATACAGAATTGGTTGTGATATTGTCAATGTTCATGTTGTTAATTACATCAGGGACTGGAATAAAAACAACATGGATACATGTTATTACTTGTATATGTAAAAACATGTATATTCTGCATCTTCTTGTCTGAAGAACGGTACCATGTTAAACTATAATGCAACTACATGGCCCAACGAGGAGAGATTTAAAATACAGGGCCTATTATCATGTATCTAATCTATAAGGTATCTTAAAACATACTTAAACGTAATGCATCCTATAGACTTCTATAATGGTTTATGTTGGTAACAGAAAGTATGAGTTAGAATTATCTCACAGGTCTATGAACCTTTCTGTTTTCACTCATACCTGTAAATGTCGAATTCACCGTTGTATTCCCAGTCAAACCATTTCCAGCAATGGCAAAGATGCTGAATGTGTAAAAATTCCCAGGCACCAACTGGTCCACAAGGACGGATTCTGAATACACGGTCAGGTTCTTTGATGGAATGCCTAAGACTTCTAATCCATAGGAGCTTCTGTTGCCTGCTGGGTGTGTCCAGCTCAGGAATACAGAATTGGTTGTGATATTGTCAATGTTCATGTTGTTAATTACATCAGGGACTGGAATAAAAACAACATGGATACATGTTATTACTTGTATATGTAAAAACATGTATATTCTGCATCTTCTTGTCTGAAGAACGGTACCATGTTAAACTATAATGCAGCTACATGGCCCAAAGAGGAGAGATTTAAAATACAGGGCCTATTATCATGTATCTAATCTATAAGGAATCTTAAAACATACTTAAAAGTAATGCATCTTATAGACTTCTGTAATGGTTTATGTTGGTAACAGAAAGTATGAGTTAGAATTATTTCACAGGTCTATGAACCTTTCTGTTTTCACTCATACCTGTAAATGTCGAATTCACAGTTGTATTCCCAGTCAAACCATTTCCAGCGATGGCAAAGATGCTGAATGTGTAAAAATTCCCAGGCACCAACTGGTCCACAAGGACGGATTCTGAATACACAGTCAGGTTCTTGGATGGAATGCCTAAGACTTCTAATCCATAGGAGCTTCTGTTGCCTGCTGGGTGTGTCCAGCTCAGGAATACAGAATTGGTTGTGATATTGTCAATGTTCATGTTGTTAATTACATCAGGGACTGGAATAAAAACAACATGGATACATGTTATTACTTGTATATGTAAAAACATGTATATTCTGCATCTTCTTGTCTGAAGAACGGTACCATGTTAAACTATAATGCAGCTACATGGCCCAAAGAGGAGAGATTTAAAATACAGGGCCTATTATCATGTATCTAATCTATAAGGAATCTTAAAACATACTTAAAAGTAATGCATCTTATAGACTTCTGTAATGGTTTATGTTGGTAACAGAAAGTATGAGTTAGAATTATTTCACAGGTCTATGAACCTTTCTGTTTTCACTCATACCTGTAAATGTCGAATTCACAGTTGTATTCCCAGTCAAACCATTTCCAGCGATGGCAAAGATGCTGAATGTGTAAAAATTCCCAGGCACCAACTGGTCCACAAGGACGGATTCTGAATACACAGTCAGGTTCTTGGATGGAATGCCTAAGACTTCTAATCCATAGGAGCTTCTGTTGCCTGCTGGGTGTGTCCAGCTCAGGAATACAGAATTGGTTGTGATATTGTCAATGTTCATGTTGTTAATTACATCAGGGACTGGAATAAAAACAACATGGATACATGTTATTACTTGTATATGTAAAAACATGTATATTCTGCCTCTTCTTGTCTGAAGAACGGTACCATGTTAAACTATAATGCAGCTACATGGCCCAAAGAGGAGAGATTTAAAATACAGGGCCTATTATCATGTATCTCATCTATAAGGTATCTTAAAACACACTTAAAAGTAATGCATCTTATAGACTTCTATAATGGTTTATGTCGGTAACAGAAAGTATGAGAGTTAGAATTATCTCACAGGTCTATGAACCTTTCTGTTTTCACTCATACCTGTAAATGTCGAATTCACCGTTGTATTCCCAGTCAAACCATTTCCAGCAATAGCAAAGATGCTGAATGTGTAAAAATTCCCAGGCACCAACTGGTCCACAAGGACGGATTCTGAATACACGGTCAGGTTCTTTGATGGAATGCCTATGACTTCTATCTCATAGGAGCTTCTGTTGCCTGCTGGGTGTGTCCAGCTCAGGAATACAGAATTGGTTGTGATATTGTCAATGTTCATGTTGTTAATTACATCAGGGACTGGAATAAAAACAACATGGATACATGTTATTACTTGTATATGTAAAAACATGTATATTCTGCATCTTCTTGTCTGAAGAACGGAACCATGTTAAACTATAATGCAGCTACATGGCCCAAAGAGGAGAGATTTAAAATACAGGGCCTATTATCATGTATCTAATCTATAAGGTATCTTAAAACATACTTAAAAGTAATGCATCTTATAGACTTCTGTAATGGTTTATGTTGGTAACAGAAAGTATGAGTTAGAATTATTTCACAGGTCTATGAACCTTTCTGTTTTCACTCATACCTGTAAATGTCGAATTCACCGTTGTATTCCCAGTCAAACCATTTCCAGCAATGGCAAAGATGCTGAATGTGTAAAAATTCCCAGGCACCAACTGGTCCACAAGGACGGATTCTGAATACACGGTCAGGTTCTTTGATGGAATGCCTAAGACTTCTAATCCATAGGAGCTTCTGTTGCCTGCTGGGTGTGTCCAACTCAGGAATACAGAATTGGTTGTGATATTGTCAATGTTCATATTGTTAATTACATCAGGGACTGGAATAAACACAACATGGATACATGTTATTACTTGTATATGTAAAAACATGTATATTCTGCATCTTCTTGTCTGAACAACGGTACCATGTTAATCTATAATGCAGCTACATGGCTCAACGAGGAGAGATTTAAAATACAGGGCCTATTATCATGTATCTAATCGATCAGGTATCTTAAAACATACTTAAAAGTAATGCATCCTATAGACTTCTGTAATGGTTTATGTTGGTAACAGAAAGTATGAGAGTTAGAATTATCTCACGGGTCTATGAACCTTTCTGTTTTCACTCATACCTGTAAATGTCGAATTCACCGTTGTATTCCCAGTCAAACCATTTCCAGCAATAGCAAAGATGCTGAATGTGTAAAAATTCCCAGGCACCAACTGGTCCACAAGGACGGATTCTGAATACACGGTCAGGTTCTTTGATGGAATGCCTAAGACTTCTAATCCATAGGAGCTTCTGTTGCCTGCTGGGTGTGTCCAGCTCAGGAATACAGAATTGGTTGTGATATTGTCAATGTTCATGTTGTTAATTACATCAGGGACTGGAATAAAAACAACATGGATACATGTTATTACTTGTATATGTAAAAACATGTATATTCTGCATCTTCTTGTCTGAAGAACGGTACCATGTTAAACTATAATGCAACTACATGGCCCAACGAGGAGAGATTTAAAATACAGGGCCTATTATCATGTATCTAATCTATAAGGTATCTTAAAACATACTTAAAAGTAATGCATCCTATAGACTTCTATAATGGTTTATGTTGGTAACAGAAAGTATGAGTTAGAATTATCTCACAGGTCTATGAACCTTTCTGTTTTCACTCATACCTGTAAATGTCGAATTCACCGTTGTATTCCCAGTCAAACCATTTCCAGCAATGGCAAAGATGCTGAATGTGTAAAAATTCCCAGGCACCAACTGGTCCACAAGGACGGATTCTGAATACACGGTCAGGTTCTTTGATGGAATGCCTAAGACTTCTAATCCATAGGAGCTTCTGTTGCCTGCTGGGTGTGTCCAGCTCAGGAATACAGAATTGGTTGTGATATTGTCAATGTTCATGTTGTTAATTACATCAGGGACTGGAATAAAAACAACATGGATACATGTTATTACTTGTATATGTAAAAACATGTATATTCTGCATCTTCTTGTCTGAAGAACGGTACCATGTTAAACTATAATGCAGCTACATGGCCCAAAGAGGAGAGATTTAAAATACAGGGCCTATTATCATGTATCTAATCTATAAGGAATCTTAAAACATACTTAAAAGTAATGCATCTTATAGACTTCTGTAATGGTTTATGTTGGTAACAGAAAGTATGAGTTAGAATTATTTCACAGGTCTATGAACCTTTCTGTTTTCACTCATACCTGTAAATGTCGAATTCACAGTTGTATTCCCAGTCAAACCATTTCCAGCGATGGCAAAGATGCTGAATGTGTAAAAATTCCCAGGCACCAACTGGTCCACAAGGACGGATTCTGAATACACAGTCAGGTTTTTGGATGGAATGCCTAAGACTTCTAATCCATAGGAGCTTCTGTTGCCTGCTGGGTGTGTCCAGCTCAGGAATACAGAATTGGTTGTGATATTGTCAATGTTCATGTTGTTAATTACATCAGGGACTGGAATAAAAACAACATGGATACATGTTATTACTTGTATATGTAAAAACATGTATATTCTGCCTCTTCTTGTCTGAAGAACGGTACCATGTTAAACTATAATGCAGCTACATGGCCCAAAGAGGAGAGATTTAAAATACAGGGCCTATTATCATGTATCTCATCTATAAGGTATCTTAAAACACACTTAAAAGTAATGCATCTTATAGACTTCTATAATGGTTTATGTCGGTAACAGAAAGTATGAGAGTTAGAATTATCTCACAGGTCTATGAACCTTTCTGTTTTCACTCATACCTGTAAATGTCGAATTCACCGTTGTATTCCCAGTCAAACCATTTCCAGCAATAGCAAAGATGCTGAATGTGTAAAAATTCCCAGGCACCAACTGGTCCACAAGGACGGATTCTGAATACACGGTCAGGTTCTTTGATGGAATGCCTATGACTTCTATCTCATAGGAGCTTCTGTTGCCTGCTGGGTGTGTCCAGCTCAGGAATACAGAATTGGTTGTGATATTGTCAATGTTCATGTTGTTAATTACATCAGGGACTGGAATAAAAACAACATGGATACATGTTATTACTTGTATATGTAAAAACATGTATATTCTGCATCTTCTTGTCTGAAGAACGGAACCATGTTAAACTATAATGCAGCTACATGGCCCAAAGAGGAGAGATTTAAAATACAGGGCCTATTATCATGTATCTAATCTATAAGGTATCTTAAAACATACTTAAAAGTAATGCATCCTATAGACTTCTGTAATGGTTTATGTTGGTAACAGAAAGTATGAGAGTTAGAATTATCTCACAGGTCTATGAACCTTTCTGTTTTCACTCATACCTGTAAATGTCGAATTCACCGTTGTATTCCCAGTCAAACCATTTCCAGCAATGGCAAAGATGCTGAATGTGTAAAAATTCCCAGGCACCAACTGGTCCACAAGGACGGATTCTGAATACACAGTCAGGTTCTTGGATGGAATGCCTAAGACTTCTAATCCATAGGAGCTTCTGTTGCCTGCTGGGTGTGTCCAACTCAGGAATACAGAATTGGTTGTGATATTGTCAATGTTCATATTGTTAATTACATCAGGGACTGGAATAAACACAACATGGATACATGTTATTACTTGTATATGTAAAAACATGTATATTCTGCATCTTCTTGTCTGAACAACGGTACCATGTTAATCTATAATGCAGCTACATGGCTCAACGAGGAGAGATTTAAAATACAGGGCCTATTATCATGTATCTAATCGATCAGGTATCTTAAAACATACTTAAAAGTAATGCATCCTATAGACTTCTGTAATGGTTTATGTTGGTAACAGAAAGTATGAGAGTTAGAATTATCTCACGGGTCTATGAACCTTTCTGTTTTCACTCATACCTGTAAATGTCGAATTCACCGTTGTATTCCCAGTCAAACCATTTCCAGCAATAGCAAAGATGCTGAATGTGTAAAAATTCCCAGGCACCAACTGGTCCACAAGGACGGATTCTGAATACACGGTCAGGTTCTTTGATGGAATGCCTAAGACTTCTAATCCATAGGAGCTTCTGTTGCCTGCTGGGTGTGTCCAGCTCAGGAATACAGAATTGGTTGTGATATTGTCAATGTTCATGTTGTTAATTACATCAGGGACTGGAATAAAAACAACATGGATACATGTTATTACTTGTATATGTAAAAACATGTATATTCTGCATCTTCTTGTCTGAAGAACGGTACCATGTTAAACTATAATGCAACTACATGGCCCAACGAGGAGAGATTTAAAATACAGGGCCTATTATCATGTATCTAATCTATAAGGTATCTTAAAACATACTTAAAAGTAATGCATCCTATAGACTTCTATAATGGTTTATGTTGGTAACAGAAAGTATGAGTTAGAATTATCTCACAGGTCTATGAACCTTTCTGTTTTCACTCATACCTGTAAATGTCGAATTCACCGTTGTATTCCCAGTCAAACCATTTCCAGCAATGGCAAAGATGCTGAATGTGTAAAAATTCCCAGGCACCAACTGGTCCACAAGGACGGATTCTGAATACACGGTCAGGTTCTTTGATGGAATGCCTAAGACTTCTAATCCATAGGAGCTTCTGTTGCCTGCTGGGTGTGTCCAGCTCAGGAATACAGAATTGGTTGTGATATTGTCAATGTTCATGTTGTTAATTACATCAGGGACTGGAATAAAAACAACATGGATACATGTTATTACTTGTATATGTAAAAACATGTATATTCTGCCTCTTCTTGTCTGAAGAACGGTACCATGTTAAACTATAATGCAGCTACATGGCCCAAAGAGGAGAGATTTAAAATATAGGGCCTATTATCATGTATCTCATCTATAAGGTATCTTAAAACACACTTAAAAGTAATGCATCTTATAGACTTCTATAATGGTTTATGTCGGTAACAGAAAGTATGAGAGTTAGAATTATCTCACAGGTCTATGAACCTTTCTGTTTTCACTCATACCTGTAAATGTCGAATTCACCGTTGTATTCCCAGTCAAACCATTTCCAGCAATAGCAAAGATGCTGAATGTGTAAAAATTCCCAGGCACCAACTGGTCCACAAGGACGGATTCTGAATACACGGTCAGGTTCTTTGATGGAATGCCTATGACTTCTATCTCATAGGAGCTTCTGTTGCCTGCTGGGTGTGTCCAGCTCAGGAATACAGAATTGGTTGTGATATTGTCAATGTTCATGTTTTTAATTACATCAGGGACTGGAATAAAAACAACATGGATACATGTTATTACTTGTATATGTAAAAACATGTATATTCTGCATCTTCTTGTCTGAACAACGGTACCATGTTAATCTATAATGCAGCTACATGGCTCAACGAGGAGAGATTTAAAATACAGGGCCTATTATCATGTATCTAATCGATCAGGTATCTTAAAACATACTTAAAAGTAATGCATCCTATAGACTTCTGTAATGGTTTATGTTGGTAACAGAAAGTATGAGAGTTAGAATTATCTCACGGGTCTATGAACCTTTCTGTTTTCACTCATACCTGTAAATGTCGAATTCACCGTTGTATTCCCAGTCAAACCATTTCCAGCAATAGCAAAGATGCTGAATGTGTAAAAATTCCCAGGCACCAACTGGTCCACAAGGACGGATTCTGAATACACGGTCAGGTTCTTTGATGGAATGCCTAAGACTTCTAATCCATAGGAGCTTCTGTTGCCTGCTGGGTGTGTCCAGCTCAGGAATACAGAATTGGTTGTGATATTGTCAATGTTCATGTTGTTAATTACATCAGGGACTGGAATAAAAACAACATGGATACATGTTATTACTTGTATATGTAAAAACATGTATATTCTGCATCTTCTTGTCTGAAGAACGGTACCATGTTAAACTATAATGCAACTACATGGCCCAACGAGGAGAGATTTAAAATACAGGGCCTATTATCATGTATCTAATCTATAAGGTATCTTAAAACATACTTAAAAGTAATGCATCCTATAGACTTCTATAATGGTTTATGTTGGTAACAGAAAGTATGAGTTAGAATTATCTCACAGGTCTATGAACCTTTCTGTTTTCACTCATACCTGTAAATGTCGAATTCACCGTTGTATTCCCAGTCAAACCATTTCCAGCAATGGCAAAGATGCTGAATGTGTAAAAATTCCCAGGCACCAACTGGTCCACAAGGACGGATTCTGAATACACGGTCAGGTTCTTTGATGGAATGCCTAAGACTTCTAATCCATAGGAGCTTCTGTTGCCTGCTGGGTGTGTCCAGCTCAGGAATACAGAATTGGTTGTGATATTGTCAATGTTCATGTTGTTAATTACATCAGGGACTGGAATAAAAACAACATGGATACATGTTATTACTTGTATATGTAAAAACATGTATATTCTGCCTCTTCTTGTCTGAAGAACGGTACCATGTTAAACTATAATGCAGCTACATGGCCCAAAGAGGAGAGATTTAAAATATAGGGCCTATTATCATGTATCTCATCTATAAGGTATCTTAAAACACACTTAAAAGTAATGCATCTTATAGACTTCTATAATGGTTTATGTCGGTAACAGAAAGTATGAGAGTTAGAATTATCTCACAGGTCTATGAACCTTTCTGTTTTCACTCATACCTGTAAATGTCGAATTCACCGTTGTATTCCCAGTCAAACCATTTCCAGCAATAGCAAAGATGCTGAATGTGTAAAAATTCCCAGGCACCAACTGGTCCACAAGGACGGATTCTGAATACACGGTCAGGTTCTTTGATGGAATGCCTATGACTTCTATCTCATAGGAGCTTCTGTTGCCTGCTGGGTGTGTCCAGCTCAGGAATACAGAATTGGTTGTGATATTGTCAATGTTCATGTTGTTAATTACATCAGGGACTGGAATAAAAACAACATGGATACATGTTATTACTTGTATATGTAAAAACATGTATATTCTGCATCTTCTTGTCTGAAGAACGGAACCATGTTAAACTATAATGCAGCTACATGGCCCAAAGAGGAGAGATTTAAAATACAGGGCCTATTATCATGTATCTAATCTATAAGGTATCTTAAAACATACTTAAAAGTAATGCATCCTATAGACTTCTGTAATGGTTTATGTTGGTAACAGAAAGTATGAGAGTTAGAATTATCTCACAGGTCTATGAACCTTTCTGTTTTCACTCATACCTGTAAATGTCGAATTCACCGTTGTATTCCCAGTCAAACCATTTCCAGAAATGGCAAAGATGCTGAATGTGTAAAAATTCCCAGGCACCAACTGGTCCACAAGGACGGATTCTGAATACACAGTCAGGTTCTTGGATGGAATGCCTAAGACTTCTAATCCATAGGAGCTTCTGTTGCCTGCTGGGTGTGTCCAGCTCAGGAATACAGAATTGGTTGTGATATTGTCAATGTTCATGTTGTTAATTACATCAGGGACTGGAATAAAAACAACATGGATACATGTTATTACTTGTATATGTAAAAACATGTATATTCTGCCTCTTCTTGTCTGAAGAACGGTACCATGTTAAACTATAATGCAGCTACATGGCCCAAAGAGGAGAGATTTAAAATACAGGGCCTATTATCATGTATCTAATCGATCAGGTATCTTAAAACATACTTAAAAGTAATGCATCCTATAGACTTCTGTAATGGTTTATGTTGGTAACAGAAAGTATGAGAGTTAGAATTATCTCACGGGTCTATGAACCTTTCTGTTTTCACTCATACCTGTAAATGTCGAATTCACCGTTGTATTCCCAGTCAAACCATTTCCAGCAATAGCAAAGATGCTGAATGTGTAAAAATTCCCAGGCACCAACTGGTCCACAAGGACGGATTCTGAATACACGGTCAGGTTCTTTGATGGAATGCCTAAGACTTCTAATCCATAGGAGCTTCTGTTGCCTGCTGGGTGTGTCCAGCTCAGGAATACAGAATTGGTTGTGATATTGTCAATGTTCATGTTGTTAATTACATCAGGGACTGGAATAAAAACAACATGGATACATGTTATTACTTGTATATGTAAAAACATGTATATTCTGCATCTTCTTGTCTGAAGAACGGTACCATGTTAAACTATAATGCAACTACATGGCCCAACGAGGAGAGATTTAAAATACAGGGCCTATTATCATGTATCTAATCTATAAGGTATCTTAAAACATACTTAAAAGTAATGCATCCTATAGACTTCTATAATGGTTTATGTTGGTAACAGAAAGTATGAGTTAGAATTATCTCACAGGTCTATGAACCTTTCTGTTTTCACTCATACCTGTAAATGTCGAATTCACCGTTGTATTCCCAGTCAAACCATTTCCAGCAATGGCAAAGATGCTGAATGTGTAAAAATTCCCAGGCACCAACTGGTCCACAAGGACGGATTCTGAATACACGGTCAGGTTCTTTGATGGAATGCCTAAGACTTCTAATCCATAGGAGCTTCTGTTGCCTGCTGGGTGTGTCCAGCTCAGGAATACAGAATTGGTTGTGATATTGTCAATGTTCATGTTGTTAATTACATCAGGGACTGGAATAAAAACAACATGGATACATGTTATTACTTGTATATGTAAAAACATGTATATTCTGCATCTTCTTGTCTGAAGAACGGTACCATGTTAAACTATAATGCAGCTACATGGCCCAAAGAGGAGAGATTTAAAATACAGGGCCTATTATCATGTATCTAATCTATAAGGTATCTTAAAACATACTTAAAAGTAATGCATCTTATAGACTTCTGTAATGGTTTATGTTGGTAACAGAAAGTATGAGTTAGAATTATTTCACAGGTCTATGAACCTTTCTGTTTTCACTCATACCTGTAAATGTCGAATTCACAGTTGTATTCCCAGTCAAACCATTTCCAGCGATGGCAAAGATGCTGAATGTGTAAAAATTCCCAGGCACCAACTGGTCCACAAGGACGGATTCTGAATACACAGTCAGGTTCTTGGATGGAATGCCTAAGACTTCTAATCCATAGGAGCTTCTGTTGCCTGCTGGGTGTGTCCAGCTCAGGAATACAGAATTGGTTGTGATATTGTCAATGTTCATGTTGTTAATTACATCAGGGACTGGAATAAAAACAACATGGATACATGTTATTACTTGTATATGTAAAAACATGTATATTCTGCCTCTTCTTGTCTGAAGAACGGTACCATGTTAAACTATAATGCAGCTACATGGCCCAAAGAGGAGAGATTTAAAATACAGGGCCTATTATCATGTATCTCATCTATAAGGTATCTTAAAACACACTTAAAAGTAATGCATCTTATAGACTTCTATAATGGTTTATGTCGGTAACAGAAAGTATGAGAGTTAGAATTATCTCACAGGTCTATGAACCTTTCTGTTTTCACTCATACCTGTAAATGTCGAATTCACCGTTGTATTCCCAGTCAAACCATTTCCAGCAATAGCAAAGATGCTGAATGTGTAAAAATTCCCAGGCACCAACTGGTCCACAAGGACGGATTCTGAATACACGGTCAGGTTCTTTGATGGAATGCCTATGACTTCTATCTCATAGGAGCTTCTGTTGCCTGCTGGGTGTGTCCAGCTCAGGAATACAGAATTGGTTGTGATATTGTCAATGTTCATGTTGTTAATTACATCAGGGACTGGAATAAAAACAACATGGATACATGTTATTACTTGTATATGTAAAAACATGTATATTCTGCATCTTCTTGTCTGAAGAACGGAACCATGTTAAACTATAATGCAGCTACATGGCCCAAAGAGGAGAGATTTAAAATACAGGGCCTATTATCATGTATCTAATCTATAAGGTATCTTAAAACATACTTAAAAGTAATGCATCCTATAGACTTCTGTAATGGTTTATGTTGGTAACAGAAAGTATGAGAGTTAGAATTATCTCACAGGTCTATGAACCTTTCTGTTTTCACTCATACCTGTAAATGTCGAATTCACCGTTGTATTCCCAGTCAAACCATTTCCAGAAATGGCAAAGATGCTGAATGTGTAAAAATTCCCAGGCACCAACTGGTCCACAAGGACGGATTCTGAATACACAGTCAGGTTCTTGGATGGAATGCCTAAGACTTCTAATCCATAGGAGCTTCTGTTGCCTGCTGGGTGTGTCCAGCTCAGGAATACAGAATTGGTTGTGATATTGTCAATGTTCATGTTGTTAATTACATCAGGGACTGGAATAAAAACAACATGGATACATGTTATTACTTGTATATGTAAAAACATGTATATTCTGCCTCTTCTTGTCTGAAGAACGGTACCATGTTAAACTATAATGCAGCTACATGGCCCAAAGAGGAGAGATTTAAAATACAGGGCCTATTATCATGTATCTCATCTATAAGGTATCTTAAAACACACTTAAAAGTAATGCATCTTATAGACTTCTATAATGGTTTATGTCGGTAACAGAAAGTATGAGAGTTAGAATTATCTCACAGGTCTATGAACCTTTCTGTTTTCACTCATACCTGTAAATGTCGAATTCACCGTTGTATTCCCAGTCAAACCATTTCCAGCAATAGCAAAGATGCTGAATGTGTAAAAATTCCCAGGCACCAACTGGTCCACAAGGACGGATTCTGAATACACGGTCAGGTTCTTTGATGGAATGCCTATGACTTCTATCTCATAGGAGCTTCTGTTGCCTGCTGGGTGTGTCCAGCTCAGGAATACAGAATTGGTTGTGATATTGTCAATGTTCATGTTGTTAATTACATCAGGGACTGGAATAAAAACAACATGGATACATGTTATTACTTGTATATGTAAAAACATGTATATTCTGCATCTTCTTGTCCGAACAATGGTACCATGTTAAACTATAATGCAGCTACATGGCCCAAAGAGGAGAGATTTAAAATACAGGGCCTATTATCATGTATCTAATCTATAAGGTATCTTAAAACATACTTAAAAGTAATGCATCCTATAGACTTCTGTAATGGTTTATGTTGGTAACAGAAAGTATGAGTTAGAATTATTTCACAGGTCTATGAACCTTTCTGTTTTCACTCATACCTGTAAATGTCGAATTCACCGTTGTATTCCCAGTCAAACCATTTCCAGCAATGGCAAAGATGCTGAATGTGTAAAAATTCCCAGGCACCAACTCGTCCACAAGGACGGATTCTGAATACACGGTCAGGTTCTTTGATGGAATGCCTAAGACTTCTAATCCATAGGAGCTTCTGTTGCCTGCTGGGTGTGTCCAGCTCAGGAATACAGAATTGGTTGTGATATTGTCAATGTTCATGTTGTTAATTACATCAGGGACTGGAATAAAAACAACATGGATACATGTTATTACTTGTATATGTAAAAACATGTATATTCTGCATCTTCTTGTCTGAAGAACGGTACCATGTTAAACTATAATGCAACTACATGGCCCAACGAGGAGAGATTTAAAATACAGGGCCTATTATCATGTATCTAATCTATAAGGTATCTTAAAACATACTTAAAAGTAATGCATCCTATAGACTTCTATAATGGTTTATGTTGGTAACAGAAAGTATGAGTTAGAATTATCTCACAGGTCTATGAACCTTTCTGTTTTCACTCATACCTGTAAATGTCGAATTCACCGTTGTATTCCCAGTCAAACCATTTCCAGCAATGGCAAAGATGCTGAATGTGTAAAAATTCCCAGGCACCAACTGGTCCACAAGGACGGATTCTGAATACACGGTCAGGTTCTTTGATGGAATGCCTAAGACTTCTAATCCATAGGAGCTTCTGTTGCCTGCTGGGTGTGTCCAGCTCAGGAATACAGAATTGGTTGTGATATTGTCAATGTTCATGTTGTTAATTACATCAGGGACTGGAATAAAAACAACATGGATACATGTTATTACTTGTATATGTAAAAACATGTATATTCTGCATCTTCTTGTCTGAAGAACGGTACCATGTTAAACTATAATGCAACTACATGGCCCAACGAGGAGAGATTTAAAATACAGGGCCTATTATCATGTATCTAATCTATAAGGTATCTTAAAACATACTTAAAAGTAATGCATCCTATAGACTTCTATAATGGTTTATGTTGGTAACAGAAAGTATGAGTTAGAATTATCTCACAGGTCTATGAACCTTTCTGTTTTCACTCATACCTGTAAATGTCGAATTCACCGTTGTATTCCCAGTCAAACCATTTCCAGCAATGGCAAAGATGCTGAATGTGTAAAAATTCCCAGGCACCAACTGGTCCACAAGGACGGATTCTGAATACACGGTCAGGTTCTTTGATGGAATGCCTAAGACTTCTAATCCATAGGAGCTTCTGTTGCCTGCTGGGTGTGTCCAGCTCAGGAATACAGAATTGGTTGTGATATTGTCAATGTTCATGTTGTTAATTACATCAGGGACTGGAATAAAAACAACATGGATACATGTTATTACTTGTATATGTAAAAACATGTATATTCTGCATCTTCTTGTCTGAAGAACGGTACCATGTTAAACTATAATGCAACTACATGGCCCAACGAGGAGAGATTTAAAATACAGGGCCTATTATCATGTATCTAATCTATAAGGTATCTTAAAACATACTTAAAAGTAATGCATCCTATAGACTTCTATAATGGTTTATGTTGGTAACAGAAAGTATGAGTTAGAATTATCTCACAGGTCTATGAACCTTTCTGTTTTCACTCATACCTGTAAATGTCGAATTCACCGTTGTATTCCCAGTCAAACCATTTCCAGCAATGGCAAAGATGCTGAATGTGTAAAAATTCCCAGGCACCAACTGGTCCACAAGGACGGATTCTGAATACACAGTCAGGTTCTTGGATGGAATGCCTAAGACTTCTAATCCATAGGAGCTTCTGTTGCCTGCTGGGTGTGTCCAGCTCAGGAATACAGAATTGGTTGTGATATTGTCAATGTTCATGTTGTTAATTACATCAGGGACTGGAATAAAAACAACATGGATACATGTTATTACTTGTATATGTAAAAACATGTATATTCTGCATCTTCTTGTCTGAAGAACGGTACCATGTTAAACTATAATGCAGCTACATGGCCCAAAGAGGAGAGATTTAAAATACAGGGCCTATTATCATGTATCTAATCTATAAGGTATCTTAAAACATACTTAAAAGTAATGCATCTTATAGACTTCTGTAATGGTTTATGTTGGTAACAGAAAGTATGAGTTAGAATTATTTCACAGGTCTATGAACCTTTCTGTTTTCACTCATACCTGTAAATGTCGAATTCACAGTTGTATTCCCAGTCAAACCATTTCCAGCGATGGCAAAGATGCTGAATGTGTAAAAATTCCCAGGCACCAACTGGTCCACAAGGACGGATTCTGAATACACAGTCAGGTTCTTGGATGGAATGCCTAAGACTTCTAATCCATAGGAGCTTCTGTTGCCTGCTGGGTGTGTCCAGCTCAGGAATACAGAATTGGTTGTGATATTGTCAATGTTCATGTTGTTAATTACATCAGGGACTGGAATAAAAACAACATGGATACATGTTATTACTTGTATATGTAAAAACATGTATATTCTGCCTCTTCTTGTCTGAAGAACGGTACCATGTTAAACTATAATGCAGCTACATGGCCCAAAGAGGAGAGATTTAAAATACAGGGCCTATTATCATGTATCTAATCTATAAGGTATCTTAAAACATACTTAAAAGTAATGCATCCTATAGACTTCTGTAATGGTTTATGTTGGTAACAGAAAGTATGAGAGTTAGAATTATCTCACAGGTCTATGAACCTTTCTGTTTTCACTCATACCTGTAAATGTCGAATTCACCGTTGTATTCCCAGTCAAACCATTTCCAGCAATGGCAAAGATGCTGAATGTGTAAAAATTCCCAGGCACCAACTGGTCCACAAGGACGGATTCTGAATACACGGTCAGGTTCTTTGATGGAATGCCTAAGACTTCTATCTCATAGGAGCTTCTGTTGCCTGCTGGGTGTGTCCAGCTCAGGAATACAGAATTGGTTGTGATATTGTCAATGTTCATGTTGTTAATTACATCAGGGACTGGAATAAAAACAACATGGATACATGTTATTACTTGTATATGTATAAACATGTATATTCTGCATCTTCTTGTCTGAACAATAGTACCATGTTAAACTATAATGCAGCTACATGGCCCAAAGAGGAGAGATTTAAAATACAGGGCCTATTATCATGTATCTCATCTATAAGGTATCTTAAAACATACTTAAAAGTAATGCATCTTATAGACTTCTATAATGGTTTATGTTGGTAACAGAAAGTATGAGTTAGAATTAGAATTATCTCACGGGTCTATGAACCTTTCTGTTTTCACTCATACCTGTAAATGTCGAATTCACCGTTGTATTACCAGTCAAACCATTTCCAGCAATGGCAAAGATGTTGAATGTGTAAAAATTCCCAGGCACCAACTGGTCCACAAGGACGGATTCTGAATACACGGTCAGGTTCTTTGATGGAATGCCTAAGACTTCTAATCCATAGGAGCTTCTGTTGCCTGCTGGGTGTGTCCAGCTCAGGAATACAGAATTGGTTGTGATATTGTCAATGTTCATGTTGTTAGTTACATCAGGGACTGGAATAAACACAACATGGATACATGTTATTACTTGTATATTTAAAAACATGTATATTCTGCATCTTCTTGTCTGAACAACGATACCATGTTAAACTATAATGCAACTACATGGCCCAAAGAGGAGAGATTTAAAATACAGGGCCTATTATCATGTATCTAATCTATAAGGTATCTTAAAACATACTTAAAAGTAATGCATCCTATAGACTTCTATAATGGTTTATGTTGGTAACAGAAAGTATGAGTTAGAATTATGTCACATGTCTATGAACCTTTCTGTTTTCACTCATACCTGTAAATGTCGAATTCACCGTTGTATTCCCAGTCAAACCATTTCCAGCAATAGCAAAGATGCTGAATGTGTAAAAATTCCCAGGCACCAACTGGTCCACAAGGACGGATTCTGAATACACAGTCAGGTTCTTGGATGGAATGCCTAAGACTTCTAATCCATAGGAGCTTCTGTTGCCTGCTGGGTGTGTCCAGCTCAGGAATACAGAATTGGTTGTGATATTGTCAATGTTCATGTTGTTAATTACATCAGGGACTGGAATAAAAACAACATGGATACATGTTATTACTTGTATATGTAAAAACATGTATATTCTGCATCTTCTTGTCTGAACAATAGTACCATGTTAAACTATAATGCAGCTACATGGCCCAAAGAGGAGAGATTTAAAATACAGGGCCTATTATCATGTATCTCATCTATAAGGTATCTTAAAACATACTTAAAAGTAATGCATCTTATAGACTTCTATAATGGTTTATGTTGGTAACAGAAAGTATGAGTTAGAATTAGAATTATCTCACAGGTCTATGAACCTTTCTGTTTTCACTCATACCTGTAAATGTCGAATTCACCGTTGTATTACCAGTCAAACCATTTCCAGCAATGGCAAAGATGCTGAATGTGTAAAAATTCCCAGGCACCAACTGGTCCACAAGGACGGATTCTGAATACACGGTCAGATTCTTTGATGGAATGCCTAAGACTTCTAATCCATAGGAGCTTCTGTTGCCTGCTGGGTGTGTCCAGCTCAGGAATACAGAATTGGTTGTGATATTGTCAATGTTCATGTTGTTAGTTACATCAGGGACTGGAATAAACACAACATGGATACATGTTATTACTTGTATATTTAAAAACATGTATATTCTGCATCTTCTTGTCTGAACAACGATACCATGTTAAACTATAATGCAACTACATGGCCCAAGGAGGAGAGATTTAAAATACAGGGCCTATTATCATGTATCTAATCTATAAGGTATCTTAAAACATACTTAAAAGTAATGCATCCTATAGACTTCTATAATGGTTTATGTTGGTAACAGAAAGTATGAGTTAGAATTATGTCACATGTCTATGAACCTTTCTGTTTTCACTCATACCTGTAAATGTCGAATTCACCGTTGTATTCCCAGTCAAACCATTTCCAGCAATGGCAAAGATGCTGAATGTGTAAAAATTCCCAGGCACCAACTGGTCCACAAGGACGGATTCTGAATACACGGTCAGGTTCTTGGATGGAATGCCTAAGACTTCTAATCCATAGGAGCTTCTGTTGCCTGCTGGGTGTGTCCAGCTCAGGAATACAGAATTGGTTGTGATATTGTCAATGTTCATGTTGTTAATTACATCAGGGACTGGAATAAAAACAACATGGATACATGTTATTACTTGTATATGTAAAAACATGTATATTCTGCATGTTCTTGTCTGAAGAACGGTACCATGTTAAACTATAATGCAGCTACATGGCCCAAAGAGGAGAGATTTAAAATACAGGGCCTATTATCATGTATCTAATCTATAAGGTATCTTAAAACACACTTAAAAGTAATGCATCTTATAGACTTCTATAATGGTTTATGTTGGTAACAGAAAGTATGAGAGTTAGAATTATCTCACAGGTCTATGAACCTTTCTGTTTTCACTCATACCTGTAAATGTCGAATTCACCGTTGTATTCCCAGTCAAACCATTTCCAGCAATGGCAAAGATGCTGAATGTGTAATAATTCCCAGGCACCAACTGGTCCACAAGGACGGATTCTGAATACACGGTCAGGTTCTTTGATGGAATGCCTAAGACTTCTATCTCATAGGAGCTTCTGTTGCCTGCTGGGTGTGTCCAGCTCAGGAATACAGAATTGGTTGTGATATTGTCAATGTTCATGTTGTTAATTACATCAGGGACTGGAATAAAAACAACATGGATACATGTTATTACTTGTATATGTAAAAACATGTATATTCTGCATTTCTTGTCTGAAGAACGGTACCATGTTAAACTATAATGCAACTACATGGCCCAACGAGGAGAGATTTAAAATATAGGGCCTATTATCATGTATCTAATCTATAAGGTATCTTAAAACATACTTAAAAGTAATGCATCCTATAGACTTCTGTAATGGTTTATGTTGGTAACAGAAAGTATGAGAGTTAGAATTATCTCACGGGTCTATGAACCTTTCTGTTTTCACTCATACCTGTAAATGTCGAATTCACCGTTGTATTCCCAGTCAAACCATTTCCAGCAATAGCAAAGATGCTGAATGTGTAAAAATTCCCAGGCACCAACTGGTCCACAAGGACGGATTCTGAATACACAGTCAGGTTCTTGGATGGAATGCCTAAGACTTCTAATCCATAGGAGCTTCTGTTGCCTGCTGGGTGTGTCCAGCTCAGAAATACAGAATTGGTTGTGATATTGTCAATGTTCATGTTGTTAATTACATCAGGGACTGGAATAAAAAAAACATGGATACATGTTATTACTTGTATATGTAAAAACATGTATATTCTGCATCTTCTTGTCCGAACAATGGTACCATGTTAAACTATAATGCAGCTACATGGCCCAAAGAGGAGAGATTTAAAATACAGGGCCTATTATCATGTATCTAATCTATAAGGTATCTTAAAACATACTTAAAAGTAATGCATCCTATAGACTTCTGTAATGGTTTATGTTGGTAACAGAAAGTATGAGTTAGAATTATCTCACAGGTCTATGAACCTTTCTGTTTTCACTCATACCTGTAAATGTCGAATTCACCGTTGTATTCCCAGTCAAACCATTTCCAGCAATGGCAAAGATGCTGAATGTGTAAAAATTCCCAGGCACCAACTGGTCCACAAGGACGGATTCTGAATACACGGTCAGGTTCTTGGATGGAATGCCTAAGACTTCTAATCCATAGGAGCTTCTGTTGCCTGCTGGGTGTGTCCAGCTCAGGAATACAGAATTGGTTGTGATATTGTCAATGTTCATGTTGTTAATTACATCAGGGACTGGAATAAAAACAACATGGATACATGTTATTACTTGTATTTGTAAAAACATGTATATTCTGCATCTTCTTGTCTGAAAAATAGTACCATGTTAAACTATAATGCAGCTACATGGCCCAACGAGGAGAGATTTAAAATACAGGGCCTATTATCATGTATCTCATCTATAAGGTATCTTAAAACATACTTAAAAGTAATGCATCTTATAGACTTCTATAATGGTTTATGTTGGTAACAGAAAGTATGAGTTAGAATTAGAATTATCTCACGGGTCTATGAACCTTTCTGTTTTCACTCATACCTGTAAATGTCGAATTCACCGTTGTATTACCAGTCAAACCATTTCCAGCAATGGCAAAGATGCTGAATGTGTAAAAATTCCCAGGCACCAACTGGTCCACAAGGACGGATTCTGAATACACGGTCAGGTTCTTTGATGGAATGCCTAAGACTTCTAATCCATAGGAGCTTCTGTTGCCTGCTGGGTGTGTCCAGCTCAGGAATACAGAATTGGTGGTGATATTGTCAATGTTCATGTTGTTAATTACATCAGGGACTGGAATAAAAACAACATGGATACATGTTATTACTTGTATATGTAAAAACATGTACAGTAGGTGATAAAGAGCATACATTATATTGTTAACAATGTCATAGGTCCCTGTGTGTCCTACCTGATGTTTCTTTGAATGATGTAGGAAATGGACTAGTGATTGTTGGCTCAGTAGAAGAAGGTTCAGTTGTGGCTTCCTCAGTAGTTTTCGATGTTGTTAGAGTGGTATCTGCACTTGAATGTTTTGTACCAGTAGCCTCAGATGTTGTTGTATCCTGATCATATATGGTTGTATATTCAATTTCAGCAGTTGCTGAACCTCTAGAAGTTTCCATAAATGTAGAGGTCCCAATTGAAGTTACAATGTGTTTAGTACCAGTGGATACTTCAGGTATTGTAGGCTTGTTGGATACAGATGTAGCTGCCATTGATTTTGTTGTTTCAGAAAGTTGAGATGTTTCCTGAGTATGAACTGTAGTGGTCTCCCCATCTGTAACACCTGTAGATGAGTGCATAGTTGTAGATGTTTCAGCTGTGGATGATGTGTTTGTAGTGGTAGTGGAGTCTTCTAATGCTGTATCTGTGGCTGTCACAGAGGTAAATGCCTTCAATTCTGTGGTATCAGAAGGTTCAGATGTAATTGTTGTTCTTGAAGCTGTTGTAATTGATTCAGATTCTATATTTTCACAAAAATAAAAGAGGAACATTTGAAACAATCTGCCCATTCATATAACAATGCTTAATATTCACACATGTATTTTAAAAACTTATTAAACTACTGTAAAGCAATATAGGTGTAGATCACATGTGGTTAATGGTAAATTGGAAAAATACATATGTTAATATACATTATATTGGCAAATTAATAAATTGAAATTATTATAAAGCATACATTCTTCATATTCAACTGGTAGATGGAAATGAAACATAGAGTAGAATGAAACATTTTACCCAACTAATCTACACATACTTTTGACATTAAAGAGCTAACTTATGTAATCACAAATCTTTTTACATGAATATACGTGATAAAGAGCATACATTATATTGTTAACAATGTCATAGGTCCCTGTGTGTCCTACCTGATGTTTCTTTGAATGTTGTAGGAAATGGACTTGTAAATGTTGGCTCAGTAGAAGAAGGTCCATTTGTGGCTTCCTCAGTAGTTGTCGATGTTGTAAGTGTGGTATCTGCACTTGAATGTTTTGTACCAGTAGCCTCAGATGTTGTTGTATCCTGAACATATATGGTTGTATTTTCAATTTCAGCAGTTGCTGAATCTCTCGAAGATTCCATAAATGTAGAGGTCCCAATTGAAGTCACAGTGTGTTTAGAACCAGTGGATACTTCAGGTATTGTAGGCTCGTTGATTACAGATGTAGCTGCCATTGATTCTGTTGTTTCAGAAAGTTCAGATGTTTCCTGAGTATGAACTGTAGTGGTCTCCCCATCTGTAACACCTGTAGATGAGTGCATAGTTGTAGATGTTTCAGCTGTGGATGATGTGAATGTAGTGACCGTGGAGTCTTCTAATGCTGTATCTGTGGCTGTCACAGAGGTAAATGCCTTCAATTCTGTGGTATCAGAAGGTTCAGATGTAATTGATTCAGATTCTATATTTTCACAAAAATAAAAGAGGACAATTTGAAACAATCTGCCCATTCATATAACAATGCTTAATATTCACACATGTATTTTAAAAACTTTTATTAAACTACTGTAAAACAATATAGGTGTAGATTACATGTGGTTAATGGTAAATTGGAAAAATACATATGTTAATATACATTATATTGGCAAATTAATAAATTGAAATTATTATAAAGCATACATTCTTCATATTCAACTGGTAGATGGAAATGAAAAATAGAGTAGAATGAAACATTTTACCCAACTAGTCTACACATTCTTTTGACATTAAAGAGCTAATTTATGTAATCACAAATCTTTTTACATGAATATACTGTATATTCTGCATCTTGTCTGAACAACGGTACCATGTTAAACTATAATGCAGCTACATGGCTAAAGAGGAGAGATTTAGAATACAGGGCCTATTATCATGTATCTAATCCAGTGTTTCCCAACTCCAGTCCTCAGGGAACCCCAACAGGTCAGGTCTTAACGATATCCCTGCTCCAGCACAGGTGGCTTAGTCAAAATGACTGAGCCGCTGATTGACCCACCTGTGCTGGAGCAGGGATATCCTTAAGAACTGATCTGTTGGGGTTCCCTGAGGTCTGGAGTTGGGAAACACTGATCTAATCTATAAGGTATCTTAAAACATAAAAGTAATGCATCCTATAGACTTCTGTAATGATTTGTGGTGGTAACAGAAAGAATGAGAGTTAGAATTATCTCACCGGTCTATGAACCTTTCTGTTTTTATCCATACCTGTAAATGTCGAATTCACCGTTGTATTCCCAGTCAAACCATTTCCAGCAATAGCAAAGATGCTGAATGTGTAATAATTCCCAGGCACTAACTGGTCCACAAGGACGGATTCTGAATACACGGTCAGGTTCTTGGATGGAATGCCTAAGACTTCTACCCCATAGGAGCTTCTGTTGCCTGCTGGGTGTGTCCAGCTCAGGAATACAGAATTGGTTGTGATATTGTCAATGTTCATGTTGTGAATTACATCAGGGACTGGAATAAAAACAGCACATATATATATGTAATTACTTTTATGTTTTATTTTAGAAACATGTATATTCTGCATCTTCTTATCTGAACAATGGTATCATGTTAAACTATAATGCAGCCAAATGGGCCCAAGAGAAGGGAGTTAATATGCAGAGGCACATTTAATACTTTCAATCTATAAGGAAATATTAGACATACAAGTAGCACATCCTCCAGACTTCTTTAATTGCTTATGTTGACAAATGATTGTATGAATGCAGTTTATCGAGAAAATACTGAATTTGTATTGCAAGTAGAAGATTAGATTACGGTCTGTGAATGTTTAAATTGTCACTCATACTGACCTGTAAATGTAGACGTCACCGTTCTATTCCCAGTCAAACCATTTCCAGAAATGGCAAAGATGCTGAATGTGTAAAAATTCCCAGGCACCAACTGGTCCACAAGGACGGATTCTGAATACACGGTCAGGTTCTTGGATGGAATGCCTAAGACTTCTAATCCATAGGAGCTTCTGTTGCCCGCTGGGTGTGTCCAGCTCAAGAATACAGAATTGGTGGTGATATTGTCAATGCTCATGTTCTCAATTACATCAGGGACTGGAATAAAAACAGATACAAGTTATTACTTTTATGTGTCATTTTAGAAACATTTACATTGTGTATCTTCTTATTTGCACAATGTTACCACAGAAAAACTATAGTGTAGTAGTAGAGCAATTAAAGTATGTACCACAATTTGTTTTATGGTACAAGGTTAGATTGAACAAAGACAAGCTTTGTTTCATACTAAAGATTTCTGTGACATTGTTACATTTTATTTTGTATAGAAACGTGTGAAGTGTTTTGCAGGTGCAACATGTCATGGGTAAAAATACCATATGAAATCCTACCGGACAGATTTATTACTTTTTGATACAGATGTACTGTTTTTCGTGCCATGTGAAACCAAGTTTAAATCCCTGGCATTTATTTGCAATTTGTAGCACCGTGACTGGTACTGAGTATCAGAATCCCACTGTGCAGTACTTCTTCAGCCCATAATACATTCTCCCTGTGTCCCTATTACAAGGCCCACAATCTAGGAACCATTGCACACATTCATTCATCCCTTTCACAAACATAAAAAGTAGGAATTCATTATGCTGTATAAGAAATAAAACTTTATTTATTGAATGGCCTTCTTCTTGGCTGGGCAGAAGTCCTAGGCGAGGACCTGTCTGAACTAGAGGAGGGGGGAAGATCAGGCGTCACCTGGGCGGTGGATGGGGACTCCTTCTCATGCTGCAGGAGCAGGATACGAAATTATGGCTGCAGTTTTAAAAGAAAACAAGTTATTCAATAAACATTCTGCATCTGCAAACAGCACTTAGTATGACACACAGACAGCGATACTCACGGGATCAGTATAGAGAGTCCACTAATACCCACCCAGCCCATTGTAATTGCCTTCATTTCCTCCGTCGGAGCCACAGCTGCGCCGGGGAGAACCTACACGCTCCTCCTTCTTCTGGTTCTGACCCGTAACAGGAAGAGTGTGTTAGCTCAGTGAGTGTCCCTCTACAAAACATAAAGTAATAGAGAGTTTAAACACAACAGTATATTATGTATATAATTTGTACATTAAAACACACACAACAATTATGTTATGCAATTATTAGAGTACTGTAGGTACCGTATTCACACACTCACTCCGGTAGGGAGTTACATCCCAGATGCTCTCCATTGGGTCCCAGTACTCCCTTAAGTACTCTTGGGCCAGGAACAATGGGAGGCCCAGTAGGCTCTGTGGTTCGGCCATCTTAATAATAATAAAGTGTTTCTAAACATTGTAACGTTGTACAGTATAGTGGATAGTAAAACTTGTATCATTTGTGATGTCTCAGTCCCAGCGTCGGATCTTTTGTCCAGATCAAAGGCAGGAAACACTGTATTTCTCTAAGCAGGGGTTTATTTACAGGGTATAAAGCAGGTACAGGGTTAACTCATAACACCAAAACAGAAACAAAAGACCTAACTCCTTCCAGGAGTACTGACTAATACTGCTTAGTCCCTAACTAGTCGTGGGAGAACTAAACTCTTTACCCAGTGTACCTGCAGCAGGTCCCCTTTCAGTCTCTCACAGGGCTGTCGGTGTGTGGCTTCAGATCAGTCTGGCAGCAGCGTCTCTCACCCTCTCTGTATAACTCTCAACAGTGTGTCTGGCGGCGGGGGGGGGGGGGGTCTCTGTATCACTTCCTGACTATACAGGCAAGGCTAATTAGCTCATTAACTCACAGCTGAACAGACCTGTCCAGAATAATTAACTCTATGAGAGCTGTAAAGTCCCACAACTGCCCCATTCTAGCCCCTAGAGGGCAGCGACGGCACCACACACTGTAGACCTATTTAAAAAATAAATAAATAAAACGGACAATTTAAGCCGCCATTACAGATCGTTCTTTTTGGGATTGATAAGCGGAAATCCCCCCGCCAAAGGAACCGAACGATCAGTGGCAGATTCTGCAGAAATATTTCACCCATTTTTAGTGGTGACCTTGATCTTGATTCATGTTTTCAATTACATCAGGTGCTGGAAAAAAAACAACATGGAGCCATGTGAATTCAATGAGCGAGTTACCAGTCAGTGGATGTTCCATTGGCAGAGGGTCGTGCACAGCAGGGTAACCTTCCCTGCTCAGTCTGATTATGGCTTGGATATTGGGATAAGTCGATAAGTACATGGAGCCTCACTACATTGGTCAGGTTCTTTGATGGAATGCCCAAGACTACCCCATAGGAGCTTGAAGCTTCTGTTGCCTGCCTAACAACACAGAGTTGGTGGTGATATGGGCTATACTCATGTTCCTAATTTCATCGTGGTCTGAAATAAAGAGAATATGTACTATCTAATAAATTAATTGTAGCTTTCTGTATATTCTTAATTTCCCCACATGAAGCATCATGTTGTACTTTAATGTGTTTAAGAAGCCTCATGGTGAGAATAGGTGTGTGACAGTGGCACACCACTGCTTGAAAATGTGTCAAAGGGCAATATTCCCTCCTGGTGCTCACCCTCTGCTGACCCCGGCGTCTCAAAGCTGGATCCACATATAGTATCGATGAATGTTGAAAGTAGACGATGCACACAGGAGCCTTGGTTAGAGTTCAAAACTTCTAGTTATATTAAATCATCAGAGCATGGGTACAGGTAGTGACGTTTCTGGACAACCCTGTCCTTTCCTCAGACCATACACCTTACAAGCGCTGCGTCACACAACATCTATAAATACCCCTGACGGTTGAAATATCACCTTATCCCCAAAACACCTGTGATAACAAGCAGGATTGCTTCTAAGGTGTATGGTCTGGGGAAAGGACAGGGTTATCCAGAAACGTCACTACTTGTACCCATGCTCTGATGATTTAATATAACTAGAAGTTTTGAACTATAACCAAGACTTCTGTGTGCTTCTTCTACTTTCAGCATTCATCTAAGCCTCATGGTGAGATTGAACATGCAGGGACTATTACCGTGCATTGAATACATGGCCTTTCCTAAGATAAGCCTCATATATTGCCCCTAATACAGGATGCTCTTATAGGTTACATTGCCTCATCTCCCATATAGCAAGATATATTGTATTGATATTGTAATAAAGTGAAACACTCCATAATACTGATTTGTAGCGTAACAGTCAGGTAACCTTTCCACTCAGTAATACTCACCTGTAAATGTACAAGTCACAGTTGTATTCCCAGTAAAACGACTTCCAGCAATAGCAGAGATGCTGAATGTGTAATAATTCTCAGGCACCAACTGGTCCACAAGGACGGATTCTGAATACACAGTCAGGTTCTTTGATGGAATGTAAAACAAATATACATATTTGCCGCGATTCTCCGTGTAGGGAGCATGCTACTGGCAAAACAATTGGCCATACGTATGTGAGAAACAGAAAGTGAACCCTGCGCTTCTCCCATTGATCTATCAATATATGGTGAAAAATATACATTTTAAACCTAAGTCTGTAAGACAAAGGATACTTTTGGTTGCATCTTTTGATCAAATCATGACAAGCCTGCTAACCAACGTCAAGGTTAGTCTCAATCCCTTTCACATCACAAGTAGTGAGTGTCCTAAGACTTGCCTATACTGTATGTGAGCATTTTTACTGCTATTTACCAGTTTTTAACTGCACAAAGTCACAGAAGCATATGCTTTATTTATTAACCCCTTCGTGGCATATTTCACATAATTCGCTAGAATTTGTATGCATTCACCATATGGACCTGCTATTGAGACTTACCTTGACATTGGTTAGCAGGGATTTACTTTCGTTGATGGAATGCCTAAGGCTACGGCCCCAGTGCCTGCGCTGCACGCGCGCCTGCGAGGCTGGGGGTGCGTGCAGCGGAGTTCTCCGGTCTGCCGAGAGCTGCAGGGGGAAAGACAGGGGGGGCGTGATGGGGGAACGGCCGTGATGCTACCCGGCAGGTTCGCCCCATTCGCTGAACCGCCAGGGGGTGTGGCCTAACACTCCGTCACGAGTCCTGATCTCAAGTTTCTGTCGGCGCAGCGCGGTGGCCACCCCTCGCAGTGGGCCCGGCCCCATTGTGGGGCGGCTCTTGTCCCTGCAGCGGCCGCCACAGCGGGCACTGCAGTAGCCAGAGTGGACCTGGCCTAAGACCAATACCCCATAGGAGCTTCTGTTGCCCGCTGGGTGTGTCCAGCTCAGGAATACAGAATTGGTGGTGATATTGTCTATGTTCATGATGTTAATTACATCAGGGACTGGAATGAAGAGAACAAAGTCTTATGTGCAAACAATTATCATTAATTTCTTATATCAATTTAGATACTTGCTTCTTCTTACTATACGGGCCGCATCACTTCCGGATATGTATCCTGACGAAGCTGTGCCAAGCGAAGCGCGTAGAGTCGGTAGAGAGTGGGCACCATTGGCATCCTCTTGGAATTGATTGTTGCCCGTTTTTCGCTCTAAAATTGGGATCGATCGTATCCGGAAGTGACGCGACGCACACCGGCAGCCAGGCAGACTGAGCAACGGAGCAGCCACACAAGCCACTCATCTGTAGTTTTTATGTGTCCATGCTACACTATACAAATGTGAGTGTAATATCATTTGTTAGAATATATATATGTATATATCTTTATTAAACAAACACTAAAGTTTCATCTCTGTCCTATTGAGGAACATCACGCTGAGACCACTGTCACCCACCTATCTGAGTTTAGAAGATATTCAAAGCCACATCTGTGTGGAAACTGCTGTCTCTTTGCTGGGAAAGTGTGAGTCCCCATTTTGCTGATACCTAGAAGTCACAAACATTTTGGAACATATTACACTATGTATATTATTTTTTTATTCCACATATGGTGAAATCTGCGCTCCCCAAAGCTACATCTACAACACAAGATTTAAGCAGGAGGATGAGGTTAATATATGTGTGTGTGTGTGCAATTTGTAATATGCAACATCCTGTTATAACTAAAGTAAATTGTAACATTGTAATGTCATTTGTTATCCTATTGCTATACATACTGTATTGTAACAACAGTTTGATTTGTTCATATTAATAGTTTTTTTTATATTCACTTGTGTTTGCGTTTCTCTGTCACACTTCCCCAAAAAGAACGTAAAATACAGAGTTGTATTTCTTACACTACCAATTAGATTGTAAGCTCTTTGGAGCAGGGACTCCTTTTCCTAAATGTTACTTTTATGTCTGAAGGGATTATTCCCATGATCTGTTATTTGTATTATTTGTTATTTATATGATTGTCCCGTGTATTACTGCAGTGAAGCGCTATGTACACTAATGGCGCTATATAAATAAAGGCATACTTACAGTATATACGTACTGTACATACCATTCAGAGGCAATATCTGTGAGTGTATTTATATTAGTCCCTGTGAACAAGTTTTATAGAAATCAACTGGCTATTCAGAACGTACGTAGAACAGAAAATGATAAAGCTGCACACCAATAGATAAAGAAAAATACTTACTGGACACCTAACAAGCTCCTATATATATATATAGGCACTGTACCGTGTATGAGTTTCACTGGATGTGCACTGAGCTATGTCTGTGTTTTATGTTCTGTCTCTGGTTTTAAAGAAAAATACTTGCAAGAACCGGTTCTCCTGGTTCAGAGACAACTGCCAATAGATCCTCAGATAGTGAAAAATTGATGATCCAGGGCACAATGCGGATTTTCAAAAGATTTAATAAATCAAATTGCACCAAATATGAAGTTTCGTCCTTCAAGGAAGACCTTGATGCCAGTCACTTGAGAAAGTCCTCTGTGAAGGACGTAACGTCGTATGTGGTGCGATTTGATTTATTAAATCTTTTGAAAATCCGCATTGTGCCCCGGATCATCAATTTTTCACTATTCAGAACGTACGGCACCATTGGTCTCTATTCTGTGCCTCGGATGTAGACAATGACTGTATCACTCAGGCGACCAACTAATTCCGTGCATCGTCTGAAATAATATTCAGCGCTTCTTCCCCAGCCTTTGACAAAGAAAGACTGTTGGTAAAAAATGTGGAATAACCAGTATTCATCTAATTCAACAGGAACATATTTGACCCTGTGATTCAAAGAGATCTAAGAGATACACACACAGCCCAGTGTTTTACTAAAACAATCATTGTACAGTAGAGTTAAACATTGTTTGTCTTTCTACACAATGTGTCTTTGCCAAATGCGATTAAATCATTAAGTTGTGTAACATTCCAGATATGTTATCTGTTTGTTTCTGCCTTTACTGCTATGTGGGGGTTCTGGTTGCCCTGTTCCCTCTTTGAATGGAGATTATTTGTTTCTGCTTCAGTTCTTTAATAAGTCAGGCAGGTAAAAAACAGAACTCATTTCGCCTTTATTCTTTCCTTGTTCCTTGTTACTAAGGAATATGAAGCACATGCCCAGAGCTCAGAACTGACACGCATCCTGTTTATTCATACCTTTACACCACAGTCTATAGGGGATGTGTATTAATACTCACATATCACTCCTCATATACAGTATCTTATACCCCTCATATAACATAACCCCTCACATAGACTCTCAAACCCCTCATATACACCACATCACTCATATATACCCTCACATCCTCATATACACCCCTACACCCACAATATACCACCACACACCTCATATACACACACTCATAAACCCTATACTCCTCTTATAACTCAACTCTTCATACACACTCTCATATACCATACACACCTCATGTGGACCTTCACATCCTTCATATACACCCCTGATATAAACCCTCACGCCCCTTGAATACCCACATATATCCTACCCTCCTCATATAACCAAACTCCTCATATACTGTACCATACACACCGTGAAATACTAACGTGCCCTACACCATATATCTACCCTGAGCCCTTATATATACCCCCCACTCCACTAATATAATAACCTCTACCCCAGTACTATAATGAGGCAGACAGTGGTTTGGGGCATAAGTCCCAACAACAGTGCTCAATCCAAATCTGAACTGTCATTCCATAACAAGCTTAAGTCCACATATCATGGTAATAGGAAACCAATCTAGCCAAAGGTAGAGTATTGGACCCAGTGCTATTTCAATGCAGCAAAGACACTAATTATTGTTATAATAGTCCACGTGTCAGAATACATGAAGGGTTAACATACCGTAGGTGTGTATACCTCTGCCATACAGGACCCTTATGCTGCAGCACTGTTCCTGGTCATCAATTCTCCATGTAAAGGGGAAATACAATACTCACAGATGGATGGTTTCTTTGCTGCGTGCAGCACGCCCAATATTCAAGCAGAAGTAGAAATCCTAGGATTCCAGCGGTGCACAGCCAAGTAGAGTAGGGGACCAGCAAGGTGTGGGTTAAAAATATATTTATTGTGACAACATGGTAGGGGACACACACTCTGACGCGTTTCGGACTGGTATAGTCCTTTATCAAAGAGCCTTTATCAAAGTCCTTTATTTGATAAAGGACTATACCAGTCCGAAACGCGTCAGAGTGTGTGTCCCCTACCATGTTGTCACAATAAATATATTTTTAACCCACACCTTGCTGGTCCCCTACTCTACTTGGCTGTGCACCGCTGGAATCCTAGGATTTCTACTTCTGCTATAATGAGGCAGAGCCTTCTATGGGGGCATTGGCAGAGTAGGACATGGACTCAGAGCACTGAGGTTCCTGGGGCCGCCATGATCTCCTCGCTGCTGCGCGTTCTCTGCGAGCGAAGGCCAATGTTTTAGTTTATTTTGTATTTTAGTGCATTATGTTGATTCCTCCCTCTACACTCTGCACTTAGGGTGTTTCGTTCACCCTTGGTTGCTTGACAACAATTTGGACCTCCTTGGGCTCGGGGTTCATGGGCTTTGTGGACTATCGTGTATCCCTCAATGTCTGTACGCCACCCCTTAGTGAGCCATACATTGCGTTCTTTTGGAATACAATAGACCAAGTTTTGACCACATACTGATGCTGTGCTTGGTCCATTCTTCAAATCAAGGATTTGAATGATTTGTATCTGTATCTCTGATCCAATGATACATGGATGCGCCATGATTACCTTATTTGTCCATAGAGTGCTTACTTCATTCTGTGCCATAGATTTCATTTTCTATACTATTGCTTTCTTATTTTATCCTTAAAATTGTTTTTATCTGAATCTGCCTTTTACCTACTGCTAATGGGTACTCCTATGGGATCCAATCTAATAGGTATGCTATGAGGTCCAATATGGCCCCATTATATGCCAATTTGTGAATTATGAGCAGATGAATAGTTTCCCAAAAATCCTAATCCGCCATGAATTAGCAAATTCCTTTAATCCGCGGATCTGTCTCAAAAAGGCAGATTCTTTTTTTTTATCACTGACGGATTCCGATTTTTAAAAATCAAAATTAGTTTGCGAAGTCCGAAATACGAGAGAGGGACAGAGAAACCTTAATAGAATTAAAAGCACTATACAGTATATATCCCCTCAAATCTCCCTCCAAAAAGCATATGGCGAAACTCCGGCGCATCAAAAGGAGCGCACCTAAGATACCTGGGAGATATGCTAATGCTTTGCAAATTATATTTAAATGACTCACCCCACACTTCCTAAAAGGATTTCCATAAGTACTATAATGACAAGCCTAAGGCACCTTGTGGGGAAGGGGGCACTGGTGCCAGCCCTAACGTGATCAGAACCCATAACCTCTGCTAGTCTGGGGAGCAGCTCTAACACTGAACTATACCAGCTTCTGGGTAGCTCCACTGGACCAGCCTACTTTTGAACTCTACTGCTCACAACTGTAGCTAATCCAGCTATTACCATATATCCCAGGTATCTCAGGGGTGCTCCTTTTTGTGCACAAGGAAAAGTGAACTGGCAAGCAGGAAGTGGTCTTCTTCTACAGGAAGCCAGGGGAGGTGTCCATGAGTATAAATAGCTACATGTGTGAGCAGTAGAGCTCAAAGGTCTGGTAAAAACAGATTTAATATAACATTTCACACAGTCTGGATCCGATGGTGGAGAAGGACGTATCCACCCACATTTTGTGGTGGACAATTTACCTTTGGAATTCATGTGTGAAAAAAAATTAGGATTTGGACAAGTTCACCTATTTCTAGGTCGGACAGTTACATCGGTAAGGACCTTTATTGACTATCTTAACCATTTTAATTCCACCATCATATTTACCTTTACATTCAGTGTTACACAAATCAACTTCCTGGACATACAGTAGTTATATACAAACAAGGCACACATTTAGACACTAGAGGTGGGGGTCTGGGAGGGGGAGAGAGGTGGGAGTATGGGAGGGGGAGAGAGGTGGGGGTGTGGGAGGGGGAGAGAGGTGGGGGTGTGGGATGGGGAGAGAGGTGGGGGTGAGGGGTGGGGAGAGAGGTGGGGGTGTGCGAGGGGGAGAGCCCCGGGAAAACTGTCTGCGGCCATTATACACACACAAACACACACACAAGGTGGCTGCTTTAACCGTCCACAACAGTCCAACAAATTATTAGAATAAATTGTCCTTACTTTGAGCTAGAACTCCACCCAGAGCCCAGAAGCAGCAGAGCAGAGAGGTCCAGGTGCTGAGGATTCTCCCCATTCTTCCCTTCAGTGGTGAAATAAAAGTCCCTTATACGCAGCACATAGTGCAGGAAGGTGATGTCTCTACTGATAGAGGACAGAGGAACAGGTGCCTGCAGCCTCTCCAAGAGGGACTATACCTCAGGGTGACAGAAAGAGGAGGGACACAGGGACTGTCACTTTGTATTTACCTCCCACCTGCAACCTCAGGAAACACACAACACACTCACACTGTATCACACACATCCCTAACCCCTTCACTACTGGAAGCCAGTAGTATATTGCACAGTAAATATCTTTCCAGTACACAGAGCATTTCAGAGCAATAAAAGCTGCAAATCAGAGGACTATTTGTAATCATATAGTTTCATGGTAGTTCTCCACAAGACTAGGCTTTATATTTGGTCAGAAGAAGTGTTCTGTGTCACTGTTTTGTTTCATTACTGAGGACATAACACACAAACAACATAATAACATGCTGGAAAATAAAACTACATAACAATAATGTTCATTTTTATGAGCAGTGGATTTCAATGTTTGCCTGTTACCTGTACTAATGACATATTGTAACAATTATTATTTACTTATATTTTACAGCAGACAATTAGTTAAGAAACATCAATCAACAACACAAATCTAGATGTTGCAGAGACGCAGATAACACAGGATATACATGTATAGGAGGGACCTACGTCTGTCATTGTCATTTCACAAGGTCAAAAGGAACTTATTCTAGAAAAGAAACAGAAGTGCATTGTGTTGTGTTATTTACCCTTGCTGCGTGCAGGATAAGGAAACTTTTACATCTACTTTGTAAGAATTCAATATATATTTAGGAGAGCAGTCATCAATCACATGTACAATAACATACATGCTGGGGAAATCCCGGCTTACCCGGAAACACTCACATGTAAAAGGTACAAAGAACCTTAGCAGGACCCGTAGAATAAAGCAAGAAATCAACATGTACATAAAACTAAAATGTTCCTCGTGTACGTTCCCGGTTCCTCCCCCTATAGAATTAGCAGAAATGTAAGAACAACAGCACCGTGCAAAATATTTTAAACCTATCTGGAATGCTAGAGTTTCGTGAAACCTCACAGGAGCCGGTGTATCAAGAAACCTGCATTAACGCCACGACAAAAAAAAACGTATTTCAGCTTCGATACATGATGGAAGATTATTTGCAATGCGGATATGAGGGTTTTACTTCTCCATGTAAAGTGTTTTTGGTGCAGAAAATGCCTTTCCCATAACGTCCTATAGTGTACTGGGCAGTACAGACAGGCACAAACCGCCCTGTGTTACAAAGTGGCCCCAGAATAAGGAAAAATCACGTTTTATCATCACTAGCTAAAGATTTGGAATGATGTTTTGCCAGTTATGCGAGTCCGAATCCTGGGACGTCCCCTATGGATTAATACTCACCAGGCATAACATGATTCGCATGTGCGGGAGTTTTGTGGAAGAAAGGTGCCAGAGCATTAAACTGTAATAAAACCTCCAGCTGTAAGTAATAGTTTGTATTCCCTCCCAGTCCGTATTCCAGCGTAACACCCCTATCTCCCCTCCCCCCTCCCTCCTCCCCCCTCCCCCCTCCCTCCTCCCCCCTCCCCCCTCCCCCCTCCCCCCTCCCTCCTCCCTCCTCCCCCCTCCCCCCTCCCCCCGGCTGAAGGATTGGGTGCACACCAAAAATATAACAGTCTGAGTCTGGTGTTACTGTCTCTTTAAGTAGAGATATACTTGTGAGTGTATGGGTGCTTAGCGGTTTACCTTGTTCTTCTCAGGGGGCGGAGGTCCGTGCAGGCCCTTAGCAAGGAGTAAGAATGATAATAAAGGACATCAGGAACTTTTAACTTTTTATTTAAAACAGTAGAACTTCTTCAGGTGCGTTACAGCTTCCGTGGAGAGGCCCATGTCTTTGAACCAGGTACATGGAATACATTGATGATACTGTCTAACTATTGCTTTTAGGTTCTCTGCTTGGGCTCATCCCATTCCCTTTGGGTGTGACCCCAGAGATAGGCCTTCCGGCATCTTCCTGCTTCTCTGTCAGATAGTCCTGTGCAATTCTTAGGGGACACAGGTCTCCCCTTTGGGAGCCTGTCCTGCCACGTCTTCTATTTATAGGGAGCCTCTACAAGGGTACTTCCCTATCTGTCAACACAGCAAAGGGGCTACTACCCATAACTACCTTATTACATAACTGTAACTGTGTTCGTGCATATTTATAAGTGAGATCCCCTTCTCTGGTTCCTCCTGGGATCTGAGGCAAAAAGGCCCGAGCCCTGCCTTATATAACTTAGGCCTGTTATATAGTGCGCACCAGTGTTTAGTTAATATATCACACGCGGCTACGGGGTGTGACTCTGGCGTCACAGTGTCAGGCCGCGCTCTGATTGGCTCGCAGCGCGGCAGCAGCGCGAAAATACCAATTTATTGTATAGGCTCATACCCTGCAATTATCATTGACGCGCATGCGCGCGCACTATATTCCAGCCCTTAGGTTCCCATCCCTGTTGCTGGGCAGATTAAAGGGTGGGCTAAACATAATAAGGTTACCCCATATCAGGTGACCGTCTGGCAACATCCAGACTACAAGGTGGTGCCAGACACTAGTCTTTAAAACGGATACATAAATACACAGTGTGCAACAACTAGAGCCAGTAAGAAATAACCCCTTACCTCCCATTAAGGACCATTACTGGAATTGAATTTAACAACGATACTAGACCAGTCTGTAGAATAAGGGAATAAAACTCTGGACGTTTTCCCCACAAAATCCCCCTGAGTATTAGTAACCCATAAACATTAATCCCTGTAAATAATTTGCAGCGGATCCTCATCATATCTCTGTGTCTTAAAAGATGCATCCTCTTTACAAACACAATTAATGTAATTAAGTAATTAGCTTTCACCGACTGTATTCACAAGTTTGCTATGCAGTATGTGCACGTGAAAAAGAGAGGTGTGAGATTAGTACCACGTGTGTTTGGAAATGTATTTTTGAAAAGACCTAATCCACCATGTTCTTTAATGGTCTCAGTGGGTCAGCGGTCAGTGGTCTTCTTCTGGCACTAAAGCTTTATACAATCTATACAATTACTTAGAGAATGAATAAAAAATGACCTATGTGGTAACCTAGCAGCAAATGTTCTACCTCTAGTAATTGGAAAGAAATACATTGCACCAACATATACTTTTATGCATCTTTACAGTGTGATGCTTGTTCTCTAGAGTGGTCGTTTATTAATGTTTTGAAAACCTTTAAAATGTCCTTCTGACCCCACGTAAACCCCGGCTTCACTAATATATGTGCCTAAGAATATTATTGTTATAGCGCGGCACACACCGAATGTTTAAACACAGACAAACATTGTATTATATTCTATTTAGTTTATAACAGTCCAGTGTAATATATTTTGCATTTTTAAACACAACAAAAAGTAAAATGGAAGTAACATGCATCTCACTTCTGGATTCTGGAACTCCAGCGTTTCACAGAACACAGGCTGAAAACCTCTATTCTAAAGCAGCACATACAGTACATAAGCATCTCAAACATACCATGAGCAGTCAGTGCGAGATACGCAATGGCTATGTGATAGGCTATGGGATAGGGGCATGGGATAGGGGCATGGGATTGGGCATAGGCTATGAGATAGGCTTTTGGAAAGGGCATGGGATATGGCATAGGATAGGGTATGGGCTAGGCTTTGGGATATGGCATAGCATAGGGCATGGGATAGGGAATGGGATAGGGCATGGGATAGGGCACAGGATAGGGCATGGCATAGGGTATGGGCTAGGCTTTGGGATATGGCATAGGATAGGGCATGGGATAGGGCATGGGATATGGCATAGGATAGGGCATGGGCTAGGCTTTGGGATATGGCATAGGATAGGGCATGGGATAGGGAATGGGATAGGAAATGGAATAGGGCACAGGATAGGGCACGGGATAGGGCACGGGATAGGGCACGGGATATGGCATAGGATAGGGCATGGGATAGGGTTTGGGATATGGCATAGGATAGGGCACGGGATAGGGCATGGGATAGGGTTTGGGATATGGCATAGGATAGGGCATGGGATAGGGAATGGGATAGGACATTGGGATAGGGCACGGGATAGGGCATGGGATAGGGCACGGGATAGGGCATGGGATAGGGAATGGGATAGGGCATGGGATAGGGTATGGGCTAGGCTTTGGGATATGGCATAGGATAGGGCATGGGATAGGGCATGGAATAGGGCACAGGATAGGGCATGGGATAGGGAATGGGATAGGGCACGGGATAGGGCACGGGATAGGGTATGGGCTAGGCTTTGGGATATGGCAAAGGATAGGGCACAGGATAGGGCACGGGATAGGGCACGGGATAGGGCATGGGATAGGGTATGGGATAGGCTTTGGGATATGGCATAGGATAGGGAATGGGATAGGACATGGGATAGGACATGGGATATGGCACAGGATAGGGCACAGGATAGGGCACGGGATAGGGTATGGGCTAGGGTATGGGCTAGGCTTTGGGATATGGCATAGGATAGGGCATGGGATAGGGAATGGGATAGGGCATGGGATAGGGCACGGGATAGGGCACGGGATAGGGCATAGGATAGGGTATGGGCTAGGCTTTTGGATATGGCATAGGATAGGGCATGGGATAGGACATGGGATAGGACATGGGATATGGCACAGGATAGGGCACGGGATAGGGCATGGGATAGGGTATGGGCTAGGCTTTGGGATATGGCATAGGATAGGGCATGGGATAGGACATGGGATAGGGAATGGGATAGGGAATGGGATAGGCTTTGGGAAAGGGCACGGGATAGGGAATGGGATAGGCTTTGGGATAGGGTATGGGATATGACATGGATGGACACATTTTCAAGCCCTGCCTCCATTAACTGGTTACATTGTGTCAAGGAGAGAGGTAATAAAAGACCCCATAACATGCACTGTCAAGACTACAAGTAGCACAACATCTCATAGCAGATGCAGATAGTGCGACGTATCTGAGAGATATGTACCCAAGAAAAAAACTTGGGGGGTAGGTGGTGGATATATAGTGGGAGGGACCACTGTGAAGAGAGCTGAATAAAGGATTAGTGTCAAATCAAATGTATTAATTGCTATGTGCAACAATTAAAAGTAAAGGGGGCATATAAGAACATAAAAAAAACACATACGCATGTGGTGTAAAAGCCCCCCACAGCTAGAGTTGATGCTGCCTAGTGTACAACAAGAGGTGCTGAAAATCCTCTAAGTCGCACTGGTCAGATAACCGGCTGATATCTCTATGCACAACAGGTTAGGACCCGCTGGTACTCAGTTAGTGCTAGTGCTGCCAATGTTTCTTCCTGGCTCCCAGACGTCAGTGCTATAATTTATATATATATCCAGCCTGGTACCTGGAGGCTGCGAGAACGCTCGTAGGCAGATGGGCAAAGCCAGGGGTACACAACTCCAGCCTTTAAGCCTCCTCCCCTCCCCCAACAGGCCAGGTTTTCAGGATATCCCAGCTTCAGCACAGGTGGCTCAATTGGTCCCTGCTTCAGAACAGGTGGTGCAGTCTTCGACTGAGCCTCTAATTGAGCCACCTGTGCTGCAGCTTGGATACCCAGAAAACCTGACCTGTTGGGGGGTCTTGAGGACTGGATTTGAGCACCGCTGGGCTATGGTGCTTGTTAGCCTGGGAACAATGGCCGACTCACGCAGTGTCTGTATGGCATTGAATCCCTTACGTTGCAGGTCCCCCACTCCGGCACTGCAGACTAGCACAGCAACAGTTTGTTTCTCCTGCGCTCCCGAGGGTCCCACAAGTACCCTCCAAGGTGTCGGGAAGCGCCCAGAGGACGCCCTCTGTGCTCTGCATTGGGGTATACAAATCCCAAATAACCAAACAAAAACTGATCCCCCACAGCTAGATCCACTCGCCCGCTAGTAACCAGACCACTGCAGCGCCTTTCACCTGCCTAGGTAAGGGGCTCAATGTCATACAGCTGCGGGAGGGGGGCTTTTACAACACACGCGTATGTGTTTATTGATGTTCTTCTATTCCTGCCCCCATTTTTTTTCCATTGTTGCGCGTAGCAATAAATAAATTTAATTATACCCTAATTATTCATTCAGCTCTCTACACAGGTGTCCCTACCACTATATATCCACCACATACCTCCCAAAACATTTCTTTCTTGGGTACATATCTCTCAGATACGTCTCACTACCTGCACCTGCCATTAGATTTTGTGCTACTTGTAGTCTTGAGAGTGCATGTTATTGGGTCTGTTCTTCCCTATATCTTTGGAAGGAGTAACTTCTCCCCCACACCCGTTAATATTACCCAAGTGCACTCAACGGCTAATCTTACTGTGTAAATGCTCTCCCCTACACCAGAAGCACGCATATAATAAGCCCACACACACAATAAACACACCCGCGTAAACTAAGCACATGCACACGTACACACGCACAATAAGCACACACATACACACACACACAATAAGTGTTCCTCGTCTTTATTTGCAAACATAATGTACAACATTTTCATTAAAAAAAAAAACAACTATGTTGGATTTACAATATTTCTAATATAACTTCACATAAAAAAATACCTTCTTAAAATGATTCGATATTTATTGTTTGTGCCGCGCTGTACTGAAGCAAAGTACCACTCACATTGAACGGGGCTTTCACTACTACATTTAAAATAAAAGTACCACTGCCCCGGGGTCCGGTTTCTGGGTATCTGTCGGCCCCTCGGGCTATAATACAGACAACGACTTTACGTCTCGGTATTTCCTTTATTCAGTTTATTTTCGTTTCCCGTTTCCAAGCGGCTGTCACATTTTGACCTGGAAACTTATCCCGTAGGAGCCGTGTGATCTGGAAGAATACGGAAAAGGTTTATATATAGTGGGACATGGGGGTTCCCTTTGCTTTTACCCATATACAATATTCCTTATATATCATAATATGAAGAAGCCTGCTGCATACAGTAATATCGCCTCTCTCCTACCTGGGCCATTATCATCTGTTTTCTATCGCTTTCACTTGTGGAAAAACGCAACGACACAAAGAGGCTGCTGCTATCTGCAAGTAGAAAGAACACATTATACAGAACATGTAAGATAAAGCTTCAGAAATAACATTAGTCATTAACGGGGTACATCCACAGAAGTCCATCGTTTTTGCACTAACACGGAAATTGGGAACGGACTTTACTGTTCATCTAATTAACAGGTATCCTCGAAGCCAAGGAGATGCAAAAATAACATCCGTTCATCAAAGTAGCAGTGCTATGAACGGGGATTTTCATGCCTCGCATTTTCCAATACACTGCGCATTGGGCAAACGCATGTCATTAACGCATGCGATAATAACGCATTACTCGTTAATGCAAATGTTACTAAAATATTTGAATATTTTTACACTTCTTAACTTTTACATTAATAAAAATAAATATTAATTATTATTGTTGGGATGTTTGGGAGGGAGACGCTACGAAGGGGGGGGGAGTTAAGTTTCCAAACTTTTGAAGGGTTAACTTACAAAACGTAACTAAACTTTAACTACATTTTCTGAATGGAATATATATATATATATTGCAAAGAGTGACCTAGGCGCACATATGCAGGGGAAGAGAAAAGAAAAAAGAGGAGGAAAAAATCATAGGGCAGTATATCAATACAAACAGATAAGAATTCGGTGAGATATGCACTTACACTAGTAAGATCATTAAAGGCCTTTAATCCACTTAGGGACTCTCGAACTCAGCTCCTGTAGTTCGTCTGTTTCTTGGCTCCTGGATCTTTGGAGAGGCTTGTCTTTGAGGCTTCTTGCAGCAATCACGATGAGTCTGTTTTTAGCAGACTGTACCTTGGTGTGGATCTCAAATAAAGGGATGGGTAGGGAATAAAAGGAGATAAAAGGAGAAACATATGTGTAAAACCTTTTAATAAAACATCTAAGGATAAAACAAAAGTATTTAACTCACATTCTATGAGTTAAAAACGGGCAGTAGAGAGTGTTTAGCGAGTCTCTCACACTCGTGGTATAGAACGCCGACTTCCAGACCTCCTCACACCGGCAAGTGCTTCCGCATCAGGTGATCAGATCTCGTACGGCTCTCGCGAGATTTCCCTCTGTGTAATTCACTGCCAATGCTCCGTTCAGCTCCGTTCAGCTCACACTAGGAACAGTCTCTCGGCGTCACTCTCCCTGCTCCAATCACGCTGGCCCTACGCGTTTCTCCACTCGGGCTTCGTCAGGGGCTGCTATGGTTACCTTATCCCCACCCTGGGTATTTAAACCTACCTCTATTGACCGATTGGCTGGTATTTCATTTAGCTGGCATATAATTAATTAAACATTTAGCAGGCATATCTAGACCATAGTGACACATCAAGGGACTTGATTAACAATTTAGTCCTATTCAATGGCCCTATATACACAATACCTGCCATATATAGATAGCAAATATGTGTTTAACTGGAAATCACTAACGTGTTCCGATTTGGGGGTTAATTATATACCCCATCTAAGGATGTATTTAAAGACTCATACACTTAATGGCAGTTATTGTGCATTTGGCAATTTGAAAGTTAATTTAGTATATAATACAGAGCACGTTGATATATTAAATATCTAAAATAAACAGTTTCTATATTGTTTGTAACCACGTTTTTTGGAACAACATGAGATACGTATAATAATGCAACCCTATGTTGCCAATTGACCATATCCAGACTTACATTAGTTATTTCTCATAATCTCTAGAGAGGACTTATTAATCTACATATAATTTGTTGGAACATATATTTCCATTATCAGAGAGATAAAAATAATAGATTTTTGTTTGTTTTTGTTTAAGTAATAGAGAGGGTTGTATTCATAGATTGCATCAATATATATATACATAACGATTTTTGTCCGTCTTATATATTCACCATACTTATTCCAATGTTTAGAGCATATTAGATGATACCTATTAAAGATATTATAATTTATCATTGCTGCCCAAATTATCTTAACAAATAATTAATAAACAAACCCGTGTATTTATTATAAATAACTAATATGTGTATCATTAATATAAAGATTCCTAAAGCATAAATAAATTTATTAAAAGAGTGACTAATACAAAAGTGATATGAATTTATATAAACTATACCCTTATTTGTGATTACTATTATTAAAATATACATGAAATACATCATATATACTTTATATTTAACCCATTAATCTAACCAATATATATTGGCCATATTAAATAAACAATATCCAATATGTATCAGATTTATATACCATTACTCCAATCAGGGACAACATTATGATTTATGAAAATAAACATATGCACCGATCACGTGTTTACGTGACCTAAATCTTTCCAATTTTGTCATATGTATACGAATATTGGGTCTATACATCTCTTAATGCATACGTATAACAGCACCATAATTCCAATTTTTAATTGATCCACACTTCGCTATGTCAAGTATATCCAAATTTATATATATATAGCAAATCATTATGTTGGGCTATCCCTATGTATTTATTAGATGAAAAAAGTCAGCTTATGATGATATTGAGAATAATACATATTGGATATTGTTTATTTAATATGGCCAATATATATTGGTTAGATTAATGGGTTAAAGATAAAGTATATATGATGTATTTCATGTATATTTTAATAATAGTAATCACAAATAAGGGTATAGTTTATATAAATTCATATCACTTTTGTATTAGTCACTCTTTTAATAAATTTATTTATGCTTTAGGAATCTTTATATTAATGATACACATATTAGTTATTTATAATAAATACACGGGTTTGTTTATTAATTATTTGTTAAGATAATTTGGGCAGCAATGATAAATTATAATATCTTTAATAGGTATCATCTAATATGCTCTAAACATTGGAATAAGTATGGTGAATATATAAGACGGACAAAAATCGTTATGTATATATATATTGATGCAATCTATGAATACAACCCTCTCTATTACTTAAACAAAAACAAACAAAAATCTATTATTTTTATCTCTCTGATAATGGAAATATATGTTCCAACAAATTATATGTAGATTAATAAGTCCTCTCTAGAGATTATGAGAAATAACTAATGTAAGTCTGGATATGGTCAATTGGCAACATAGGGTTGCATTATTATACGTATCTCATGTTGTTCCAAAAAACGTGGTTACAAACAATATAGAAACTGTTTATTTTAGATATTTAATATATCAACGTGCTCTGTATTATATACTAAATTAACTTTCAAATTGCCAAATGCACAATAACTGCCATTAAGTGTATGAGTCTTTAAATACATCCTTAGATGGGGTATATAATTAACCCCCAAATCGGAACACGTTAGTGATTTCCAGTTAAACACATATTTGCTATCTATATATGGCAGGTATTGTGTATATAGGGCCATTGAATAGGACTAAATTGTTAATCAAGTCCCTTGATGTGTCACTATGGTCTAGATATGCCTGCTAAATGTTTAATTAATTATATGCCAGCTAAATGAAATACCAGCCAATCGGTCAATAGAGGTAGGTTTAAATACCCAGGGTGGGGATAAGGTAACCATAGCAGCCCCTGACGAAGCCCGAGTGGAGAAACGCGTAGGGCCAGCGTGATTGGAGCAGGGAGAGTGACGCCGAGAGACTGTTCCTAGTGTGAGCTGAACGGAGCTGAACGGAGCATTGGCAGTGAATTACACAGAGGGAAATCTCGCGAGAGCCGTACGAGATCTGATCACCTGATGCGGAAGCACTTGCCGGTGTGAGGAGGTCTGGAAGTCGGCGTTCTATACCACGAGTGTGAGAGACTCGCTAAACACTCTCTACTGCCCGTTTTTAACTCATAGAATGTGAGTTAAATACTTTTGTTTTATCCTTAGATGTTTTATTAAAAGGTTTTACACATATGTTTCTCCTTTTATCTCCTTTTATTCCCTACCCATCCCTTTATTTGAGATCCACACCAAGGTACAGTCTGCTAAAAACAGACTCATCGTGATTGCTGCAAGAAGCCTCAAAGACAAGCCTCTCCAAAGATCCAGGAGCCAAGAAACAGACGAACTACAGGAGCTGAGTTCGAGAGTCCCTAAGTGGATTAAAGGCCTTTAATGATCTTACTAGTGTAAGTGCATATCTCACCGAATTCTTATCTGTTTGTATTGATATACTGCCCTATGATTTTTTCCTCCTCTTTTTTCTTTTCTCTTCCCCTGCATATGTGCGCCTAGGTCACTCTTTGCAATACATTTCCAGCGGCGTTGTGGAGCCGCAGACCTAACTTGGCTGCAAGTTTGTAGGGTTAGTAGATTGTGAGGGTATATACCTTGTATTGATTGATTGGCTGAGAGTGTGGTTTTATCTAACCATATTCAACATATTGTCTATATCTGCGCTGTTGTTTTTTGTCTGTATATATATATATATATATATATATATATATATATATATATATATATATATATATATATATATATATATATATATATATACTAGCTGAGAGCCCCGGCGTTGCCCGGGATGTTTGTGGTGTGGGTGTGGCATTTGGGTGGGGAGTGGTCCACACGGCCCATGTGCGGTGGTAGTGCTGCTGTGGCTGTACTGATGGTGATTGTATCGGTGTGCTGATTTGGGAGGGTTTGGTGCTGATGTGGGGGTGCGGATGTGGGTGTGCCGATGGGGGAGGTGCAAAGGTGGCGATGTGTGGGTGATGATGGGGGCTGAGAATGGTGGGGAGCCGAGAATGCCAGTGTGCTGGGGGGGCATGGGATACCGGTGTGCTGATGTGGTGGTGCTGGGGATAGTGTGTGTGTGTATACATGTTTGTGTGTATACATTGTATGTGTGTGTGTGTGTGTGTGTGTGTATATACATGTGTGTGTGTGTGTATGTGTACATGTGTGTGTATACATGTGTGTGTGTATACATGTGTGTGTATGTATACATGTGTGTATGTATACATTGTGTGTATGTATATATTGTGTGTATACAACATGTCTGTGTGTGTATACACGTGTGTATACACATGTGTGTGTGTATACACATGCGTGTGTGTGTATACATGTGTGTGTATACACATGTGTGTATACATGTGTGTGTATGTATAAATGTGTGTGTATGTGTGTGTATACACGTGTGTGTATACATATGTGTGTGTATACATGTGTGTGTATACATGTGTGTGTGTATACATGTGTGTGTGTGTATACATGTGTGTGTGTGTATACATTATGTGTATATATACCTGTGTGTGTATACGTGTGTGAGTGTATGTCTCCATGTGTGTGTGTACGTGTACATGTGTGTGAGTATACGTGTACATGTGTGTGTGTGTACGTGTCTACGTGTACATGTGTGTGTGTGCACGTGTACATGTGTGTGTGTGTGTGTGTCTACGTATACATGTGTGTGTGTACGTGTGTGTACGTGTGTGTGTGTGTGTGTGTGTACGTGTGTGTGTGTGTCAACGTGTGTGTGTGTCTACGTGTGTGTGTGTGTCTATGTGTGTGTGTGTGTGTCTACGTGTGTGTGTTTGTGTACGTGTGTGTACGTGTGTGTACGTGTGTGTATACGTGTGTGTGTGTGTGTCTACGTGTGTGTGTGTGTCTACGTGTTGTGTGTGTGTGTGTGTCCCTGTGTGTCCTTTGGCCCGTCACTCCGCCTCAGGCCAATGAGAGGTGTGCGGGGGCGGGCCAAGGGACCAATGAGGTGGGAAGGGGGGGGGGAGGAGGTGGGAAGGGGGGGGGGAGGAGGTGGGAAGGGGGGGGGGAGGAGGTGAGGACGGGGGAAGGGGAGGAGGTGAAGGGGGTGGGGGTGGAGGGGAGGTGAAGGGGGTGGAGGGGAGGTGAAGGGGGGGGGGAGGGGAGGTGAAGGGGGGGGGGGGTGGAGGAGAGGTGAAGGGGGGGTGGAGGGGAGGTGAAGGGGGTGGAGGGGAGGTGAAGGGGGGGTGGAGGGGAGGTGAAGGGGGGGTGGAGGGGAGGTGAAGGGGTGGAGGGGAGGTGAAGGGGGTGGAGGGGAGGTGAAGGGGGTGGAGGGGAGGTGAAGGGGGGGTGGAGGGGAGGTGAAGGGGGAGGGTGGAGGGGAGGTGAAGGGGGAGGGTGGAGGGGAGGTGAAGGGGGGGGTGGAGGGGAGGTGAAGGGGGGGTGGAGGGGAGGTAAAGGGGAGGTGAAGGGGGTGGGGGGTGGAGGGGAGGTAAAGGGGGGGTGGAGGGGGGGTGGAGGGGAGGTAAAGGGGAGGTGAAGGGGGTGGGGGGTGGAGGGGAGGTAAAGGGGGGGTGGAGGGGAGGTGAAGGGGGGGTGGAGGGGAGGTGAAGGGGGGGGTGGAGGGGAGGTGAAGGGGGGGTGGAGGGGAGGTGAAGGGGGGGTGGAGGGGAGGTGAAGGGGGGGGGTGGAGGAGAGGTGAAGGGGGTGGTGGAGGGGAGGTGAAGGGGTGGTGGAGGGGAGGTGAAGGGGGTGGGGGGGAGGTAAAGGGGGGGTGGAGGGGGGGTGAAGGGGAGGTGAAGGGGAGGTGAGGGGTGGGTGAAGGGAGGTGAAGGGGGGTGAGGGGAGGTGAAGGCCGCTCACTCACCCGTCCGGCCGCTCCCTCAGCCGTCCGGCCGCTCCCTCAGCCGTCCGGAAGCTCCCACGTGGATCTGAGGCGGGAGGCAGCTTGTTGTGGCCGCTCCCCCGCTGTGTCCCGGGCACTCGCTCCCCCGCTGACTGTAGCGGCGCCGGGGGGAGGAGGGGGGGGCTGAAAGCGCGGGAAACACGGGGAGAGGAGGAGGTGCGCGCGGGTGTGGGTGGAGGCTGATGTTCGGGGAGGAAGAGGCGGAGGCTCCGGGACCGGTGGGTATGTGAGCCCCACCCCCCCGGGTTATACATGCTGCTAATGTACACCCCCCCCTACTGTGTGTGTGTGTGTGTGTGTCCCTGTGTGTGTGTGTCCCTGTGTGTGTGTGTCCCTGTGTGTGTCCCTGTGTGTGTCCCTGTGTGTGTCCCTGTGTGTGTCCCTGTGTGTTTGTGTTTGTGTCCCTGTGTCCTTTGGCCCGTCACTCCGCCTCAGGCCAATGAGAGGTGTGCGGGGGCGGGCCAAGGGACCAATCAGATTTCCCCTAGGGACACCGGACATCCAGGCAGGCAGGCAGGCAGGCATGCATGCATACAGTGCTTTCACTAATATAGTATAAGAAGATATATATATATATATATATATATATTGAAGATTGGAGATAAGGAGTGTGGCTTAGGCTATATCAAAGCAGACAATTATCACCACCATTTTGGCTCAGCAGCCATTTTGAGTGTTTGCTTGTATGTATGTGTATAACAGCTGTGTATTTGTGTATGAAAGCTGAGCTGCAGAGCATCGCTCCTGGCAAAGACCAACCCTCGTATAATTCCTACTAGTCTTGAAATTTTAAATAATTGCATTCTCACAGTTTCTCATTCTTGTAGTATATGGGGTGAGTGAGAGATCCCCGCTTCTCTTATCTGGCAGCTACACACACAGGGCTGAGAGGTTACTCCTTAAGTCAGGAGGTTATGAGGCTCAAATTCCGGGTAAATATGTAGGGTAAGGGTTAGCTTGCAAAGCATAGATTTTTGTCTGAAAAATGTTTTTTGTCACAATTTTTTTTCTGTATCTCTAAGCCAGCCCCCTTAGGCTGAGTCCAGGCTCCCTGCTTGCTCGCTGAGGCGCGCTGAGGCTCAGGGAGAGCGGGTGCTTTCCATGGCCTTGCGGTTGCTTACCGCACGCGCCGTCAGCGGGCCTTCAGGGGGCGGCCGGGGGCGGGCGCGTCACTGGCCGGGGGCGAGCCAGTGACGTCATGGAGCTGGTTCGCCCTGATTGGGCGTACCGCTCACGTGACATTCCTGTCTCGCCGGCAAGCGGGGGAATTTAAATTCCCCCAAGACCTGCGCTTCCGCAAGCGCGCGGAAGCGCAGGTGAGCCCCTACTAAAGCCGCTCTAATTGCGACTGTAGGGGCTCAGTGCTGAGCGGGAGCGCTCCTCAGCATGCTTCCGCAAGCAAGCAGGCAACATGGCCGAGGCCTTAAGGGGCGTATTACTCATTTGAAATGTATAAAATGTGATGTCAAGCATTAAGTGCTCAGAGGAGAAAGCTCATTTTGAATTCTCTCTCTCTCCTTTGTACCTTGGTACAAATAAACTCACTGTGAACCCTAAGACTTATTGATATTATTTCTATACTTTCACAATATATATATATATATATATACTTAAAACGCGCGTGTATATATATATATACACACACACACACACACACACACACACACACACACACACACACACACACACACACACACACACACACACACACACACACACACGTTTTAAGTTATTGTAGGTGAAAAAGGCAACAAGAAACCTCCACCTTATTGCATATAGCAAATAAAACAATCAGTTGTGAGCACATTCACCTGTCTTAGGCAGGTCTGCAGCCCATTATCCCCAGCACACAGTGCAGCTAGGGATTCTGGCTTTGCATCTGATTCCCATGCTGTGCTTCAAAGCTGTGTTAACAGCTCCATGTAACAACGGTTTTTCAGACAAAAGGTGACACAATGTGTGCTCATTTGCATGTCATTTCCCAGAATCCCTTGCTGCAGTGGAAGCACTGTATGCTGGGGATAATGGTGATAGGCAGGGAGGCAGACCTGCCTAAGACATATGAATGTGCTCACACATGATTTTTTTATTTGCTATATACACACAGTATATATATATATATATATATATATATATATATATATATACTTTTATATATATATATATATATATATATATATATATATATATATATATATATATACACACACACACACACACACACACACACACACACACACACACACACACACACACACACACACACACACACACAGTATATATATTCCATATACACGTCTTAGTTCTATGTAGTACTTACATGTAGATGCAGAGATGTGGGTGCTGCTTCCCTTGACGATATTATCACCAGACAGGGCTGATACAATGAACGTGTAACGTCTTCCCGCACTCAGGCTCCCCACGGTGGCCGATTCTGAGGTCACAATCTCATTAAGAGAAGGATCACCGAGGACCTCTATAAGATAGGAGCTTCTGTTGCCTGGAGGTGCTGCCCAGCTCAGGGATACAGAGCTCAGGGTGACGTCCCCGACGGTGAGGCTCGTAACGCTCTCTGGCTCTGTGATACAAAGAAACAAAACTGTATCTGCAGCTGACCTGTGGGGACGGGATGTATCCCTAGCGGGCTGTGCCCAGGCGGGAGCCACATCATTAGCACCTTTTCATGTGTGGCTGAGTACGCTGGAATTGGCCCTGGTAACGACTTGTAAAACCGAGACTCTGAGCTATAACCGAGCCAGAAATAAAGGCAAGAAGGGACATAGCTGCAGGATGTGGCACATGGAAGGTGGGGGAGGGGGAGAGGGAGGGAGATGGGAGGGAGATGGGTGGGAGGGGACGGGGGGTAGGGAGAAAGAGCGGGTGTCTATAGGGTGGGGAGGGACGGGAGGAGTCAGTCAAGGAAAGGTTGGGGAGAGGGAGTATGGCGAGAGATGGGCGTGAGGAGGAGTCAGTCAGAGGGAGAAGGAGGGAGGAGTCATTCAAGAGCGAGGAGGGGGAGGGAGGAGTCAGTCAGAGTGAGGACGGGGAGGGAGGAGTCAGTCAGAGTGAGGACGGGGAGGGAGGAGTCAATCAGAGTGAGGAGGAGGGGGAGGGGGAGGAGGAGCAGGGGGAGGGAAGAGGAGGAGTCAGTCAGAGTGAGGGATGGGGGAGGGATGAGTCAGTCAGAGTGAGGGGTGGAGGAGGGAGGAGTCAGTCAGAGTGAGGGATGGGGGAGGGAGGAGTCAGTCAGAGTGAGGGGAGGAGGAGGGAGGAGTCAGTCAGAGTGAGGGGTGGAGGAGGGAGGAGTCAGTGAGAGTGAGGGATGGGGGAGGGAGGAGTCAGTCAGAGTGGGGGAGGGAGGAGTCAGTCAGAGTGAGGAGGAGGAGGAGGAGGAGCCAGTCAGAGTGAGGAGGAGGGGGAGGGAGGAGGAGGAGTCAGTCAGAGTGAGGAGAGGGGGAGGGAGGAGGAGGAGCCAGTCAGAGTGAGGAGAGGGGGAGAGAGGAGGAGTCAGTCAGAGTGAGGAGAGAGGGAGGGAGGAGGAGCCAGTCAGTGAGGAGGAGGGGGAGGGAGGAGGAGGAGTCAGTCAGAGTGAGGGATGGAGGAGGGAGGAGTCAGAGTGAGGAGGGCGGAGGAGCCAGTCAGAGGGAGGAGGGGCAGATTGGTGGAGTCAGCCCGAGTGGGAAGACCCATCTTAAAACCTGCCTCTGTTAACGCAGCATATAAGTAGCTCCGCGGCTGATACTTTACACCTCATATATCGACCATTACCCCCTGCAGACGCACTGAGCAGAACACCTTCCTACTGTCTCTGTGCGTTCCTCCTACTTACCAATTAGATTGTGAGCTCTTTGGGGCGGTGACAGTTTTTCCGAAATTTTACTTTTATGTCTGAAGCGCTTCTTCCCATTATGTGTTATTTGTATTATTTTGTTATTTATTTGATTATGTCACATGTATTACTGCAGTGAAGCGCTATCTATATTAATGGCGCTACATACATAAAGATATACATGTAAACAGACATCCAGACATACTGTAGCGCCGACGAGTATTCTAAAACAAATCTGGGGCTATCACCAACAAGACCCAGGTACATGCTGGGTACATGCTGGGTACATGCTGGGTACATGCTGGGTACATGCTGGGTACATGCTGGGTACATGCTGGGTACATGCTGCAACATTTCAGTGACATTTCTGCAGGCAGACTAATGGCCCATCGGATAAACAGCGGGGGTCCCTGGCAGTCCCATTCAAACTGAATGGGACTGCCTGGTACCCCTGCTGTGTTAATCCGATGGGCCATTTGTCTCTGCAGAAATGTCACTGAAATGTTGCAGCATGTACTGTACCCAGCATGTACCCAGCATGTACCCAGCATGTACCCAGCATGTACCCAGCATGTACCCAGCATGTACCCAGCATGTACCTGGGTCTTGTTGGTGATAGCACCAGATTTTCCAAGGCAAGTTTAAGGCAAGTTTTAGAATACTCGTCGGCGCACCTGTACATGCGAAAATCCACGTGGGGGGAGCGAAGCACAGCCGGTCCAGGAAAAAACAATCCGGGGCTAGGCCAATGAACTAAAAATATTATTTATTGTGGGTGTACAGCATGGTGGCGCAAGGATGTACCTCTGACGCGTTTCACGCTAAAATAGCGCTTTTTCAAAGAGTATAGTTTGTTCAGCACAGGAGACCCCCTGCTCACACACTACATTAGTGTAATGTTAGAATGTTAATAAAATCCCCGCGATCGCATGTGAGAGGCGCACAGTTAGAGTGACTAATTCAGGCTCTTACTGCGCGTCTATTACAGATAGGCAGACTACGGAAGCATTCACACAGCAGGGAGACCTGCCACCGCGTCTCGGTGCGTCTCGTAGCCTGCAACTGAACATCTCGGGTCCACCATGCGGGATCACGAAAATGTACACGGCTAAATTTTATAATAAAGGCCGCTGCAGCTGTATGTTCTACATCTTATTTTCTGAACAATGGCACCATGTTTAACTATAATGCAGCTAAATGGCCCCAAGAGGAGAGATTTAAAATACAGGGCCTATTATCATGTATCTAATCTATAAGGTATCTTAAAACATACTTAAAAGTAATGCATCCTATAGACTTCTGTAATGGTTTATGTTGGTAACAGAAAGTATAGTTAGAATTATCTCACAGGTCTATGAACCTTTCTGTTTTCACTCATACCTGTAAATGTCGAATTCACCGTTGTATTCCCAGTCAAACCATTTCCAGCAATAGCAAAGATGCTGAATGTGTAAAAATTCCCAGGCACCAACTGGTCCACAAAGACGGATTCTGAATACACAGTCAGGTTCTTTGATGGAATGCCTAAGACTTCTAATCCATAGGAGCTTCTGTTGCCTGCTGGGTGTGTCCAGCTCAGGAATACAGAATTGGTTGTGATATTGTCAATGTTCATGTTGTTAATTACATCAGGGACTGGAATAAAAACAACATGGATACATGTTATTACTTGTATATGTAAAAACATGTATATTCTGCATCTTCTTGTCTGAAGAACGGTACCATGTTAAACTATAATGCAGCTACATGGCCCAAAGAGGAGAGATTTAAAATACAGGGCCTATTATCATGTATCTCATCTATAAGGTATCTTAAAACATACTTAAGTAATAATCCCCTCAGAACAGGGCATTACTGGCCAATAATGCCCTGGCTGGAAGAGTTGAAGGCCCAAGGCCATTATTGGCCAGTAATGCCCTGTTCTGAGGGGATTATTACTATTACAGGCTAAATGGAGGCTTATTTTTATTTTTAAAATGTTCATAAAAAATATAAATTTTTGTAGTCATATTGATTTTTAATCAGCATGATTGTCTACATTCTTATGCTTTTTCTGCAAGTTTATTAAAAGGAAATTGTACATACACACAGCCCCCTACACACACACACACACACACACACACACACACACACACACACACACACACACACACACACACACACACACACACACACACACACACACACACACACACACACACACACACACACACACACACACACACTAATAAAACACTCTGCTGCCCCCTTTACAGCCACAAAACACACACACTGACACACAAACATTTCCCCTCACTCTCCTGTGCCGAGCTTTCTGCAGGCAGGGTGGGGGAGGAGTCAGTGCCTGGCTGCAGGCAGGGTGGGGGAGGAGTCAGTGCCTGGCTGCAGGCAGGGTGGGGGAGGAGTCAGTGTCTGGCTGCAGGCAGGGTGGGGGAGGAGTCAGTGCCTGGCCGCAGGCAGGGTGGGGGAGGAGTCAGTGCCTGGCTGCAGGCAGGGAGGGGGAGGAGTCAGTGCCTGGCTGCAGCAGGGAGGGGGAGGAGTCAGTGCCTGGCTTCAGGCAGGGAGGGGGAGGAGTCAGTGCCTGGCTGCAGCCAGGGTGGGGGAGGAGTCAGTGCCTGGCTGCAGGCAAGGTGGGGGAGGAGTCAGTGCCTGGCTGCAGGCAGGGTGGGGGAGGAGTCAATGCCTCGCTGCAGGCAGGGTGGGGGAGGAGTCAGTGCCTGGCTGCAGGCAGGGTGGGGGAGGAGTCAGTGCCTGGCTGCAGGCAGGGTGGGGGAGGAGTCAGTGCCTGGCTGCAGGCAGGGAGGGGGAGGAGTCAGTGCCTGGCTGCAGGCAGGGTGGGGGAGGAGTCAGTGCCTCGCTGCAGGGGGGTGGGGGAGGAGTCAGTGTCTGGCTGCAGGCAGGGTGCGGGAGGAGTCAGTGCCTGGCTGCAGCAGGGAGGGGGAGGAGTCAGTGCCTGGCTGCAGCAGGGAGGGGGAGGAGTCAGTGCCTGGCTGCAGGCAGGGTGGGGGAGGAGTCAGTGCCTGGCTGCAGGCAGGTTGGGGGAGGAGTCAGTGCCTCGCTGCAGGCAGGGTGGGGGAGGAGTCAGTGTCTGGCTGCAGGCAGGGTGGGGAAGGAGTCAGTGCCTGGCTGCAGGCAGGGTGGGGGAGGAGTCAGTGCCTGGCTGCAGGCAGGGAGAGGGAGGAGTCAGTGCCTGGCTGCAGCAGGGAGGGGGAGGAGTCAGTGCCTGGCTGCAGGCAGGGGGAGGAGTCAGTGCCTGGCTGCAGGCAGGGAGGAGGAGGAGTCAGTGCCTGGCTGCAGGCAGGGAGGGGGAGGAGTCAGTGCCTGGCTGCAGGCAGGGAGAGGGAGGAGTCAGTGCCTAACTGCAAGCAGGGAAGGGGAGTAGTCAGTGCCTGGCTGCAGGCAGGGTGGGGGAGGAGTCAGTGCCTGGCTGCAGGCAGGGTGGGGGAGGAGTCAGTGCCTGGCTGCAGCAGGTTGGGGAAGGAGTCAGTGCCTGGTTGCAGGCAGGGAGGGGGAGGAGTCAGTGCCTAGCTGCAGGCAGGGTGGGGGAGGAGTCAATATCTGGCTGCAGACAGGAAGGGGGAGGAGTCAGTGCCTGGCTGCAGGCAGGGTGGGGGAGGAGTCAATGTCTGGCTGAAGACAGGAAGGGGGAGGAGTCAGTGCCTGGCTGCAGGCAGGGTGGGGGAGGAGTCAATGTCGGGCTGCAGACAGGAAGGGGGAGGAGTCAGTGCCTTGCTGGTGCCTTCTGTTCAATCACCTCCCCTGTCTAAGAGAAAATGTCCCTCTTTGGGTTAGAATTATCTCACCGGTCTATGAACCGTTCTGTTTTCACTCATACCTGTAAATGTCGAATTCACCGTTGTATTCCCAGTCAAACCATTTCCAGAAATGGCAAAGATGCTGAATGTGTAAAAATTCCCAGGCACCAACTGGTCCACAAGAACGGATTCTGAATACACGGTCAGGTTCTTGGATGGAATGCCTAAGACTTCTAATCCATAGGAGCTTCTGTTGCCCGCTGGGTGTGTCCAGCTCAGGAATACAGAATTGGTTGTGATATTGTCAATGTTCATGTTCCTTATTACATCAGGGACTGGAACAGAGAAAACAAACAGACACTTGAATGTTCTTCCTAAGGATTTTATTTTTGTTATCCATATATACTTTGTTCTCCGACATACAATATATCTTTGTTGTACTCTAATGATGGTAAAATGTAAAAACAAAATGCTGCCCGTAGTCACTGAAATGGTGTTGCTTTCCTCCTCCAGAGCTGTGCAATCCCGTTGTCACAACAACGTGACGCCGTGTGACATCACGTTGCCGGACGCGCATACATAATCAATGCAAATGTGTCCACGCATACACTATCTGCTCTTGATGGTGGTGCATGCGCGATCAGTGATTGCCGGCCACCCATGCGTTATCTGTGGTTGCCAGCCGCGCATGCATGATCAGAAAGCGCTGATCACGCATGCGCATGAGCAGTTGACAAGCGCCCATCGGGTATTCGTGGGCGGCAGGCACCAAATGCGAATATGCAGGCAGCAATAGCCAATTGCATATGCGCTGATGGCATGCACTAATCGTGCATGCTGCCCCCAAATTTGCCGCCTTAGGCCCGGACCTATTAAGCCTAATGGGAACTCCGCCACTGACTGGAATGTATTTAAATGGACTCATGGTGAAAGATTTGATATACAGGAAATATTACCATGTACTAAATCCATAGCATGTCCTAACATTAGCTTTATAAATTGCCCCTCCCACAGGCTGCTCTTACATGTTACACTGTTCCAATTCCCACATAACAAGATATATGTTGTTCTGGTATTGTAATGGATTGAAACTAAAGATGAAACATATATGCAGTTTTACAATTGATTAGTCTTTCCCCCCTTTCTCATAGTCACCTGTAAATGTAGAAGTCACTGTCGTCTTCCCAGTCAAACCATTTCCAGCAATGGCAAAGATGCTGAATGTGTAATAATTCCCAGGCACCAACTGGTCCACAAGGACGGATTCTGAATACACGGTCAGGTTCTTGGGTGGAATGCCTAAGACTTCTATCCCATAGGAGCTTCTGTTGCCCGCTGGGATTGGCCAGCTCAGGAATACAGAATTGGTGGTGATGTTATCTATGTTCATGATGTCAATTACATCAGGGACTGGAATAGAGAAAACACAGATACATGTAATGATATTCTGTATCTTCTTATCTGCACATTTTCATGCTTTCACACTAAAAGCAGGCCCGGCCTCAGTGCCAGGCGAACAAGGTGTCTCTCTTGGGAAGAGGAGGAAGAGGCAGTGAGGTAGGTGTGAGAGTGTCTGAGTGTTGTATGTGTCCTCTTACCTTCTCCGCAGCGGGCCGCCTCCTGCAGTGTTGCGTCGTCACGGTGTCATATGACGTAGCATTGTCAAGGCAATGTGAAATCACTTGACACCGTGATGTGCGTTGCCATGGTAACGTGACTTCATGCCACCAAGACTTTGTCGGAGGAGGGATGCTCATCTAGGTAAGTCCCTCTTTTTTGTTTTTACAGGGTGGGGCCCCGTGGCAACATGCCATCTTGGTACCTGCAAAGCCTAAGGCTGGCCCTGGAAGATGTACTAGGATTCGACGTAAAAATAGCACATCCGCCAGAATTCTGTTATTTTTTATGTTGGTAACTGATAGTATGATGGTCGTTCAGAGAGATATACTGTATAACTAATTTTTATTGCAAGTAGAACATTAGTGTCCTGGAACAGGATTATACATTGTCTCTGTTCTCACACTGCCAGCTCTCCCCAAGGAAGTTACATGTTTTTTCCCTGCTCTGATGCTGCCAAAGCTGTGTAAACTGCAACATTATTGAAACATGTCCCCCTCTTTACACAGCCACTTGTTGGTTGCCCTGGCAACCTCCCAATCCTATAGCCATAGGGTTGGTTTAGCCCTGTTGTTCCCCTGCCCCCTTCTGTTTAATGGATTGGTCCTCTGGCTGCTCCTGTCTGTCCCAGGAAAGTATATTTCCTTTTCCTAACAAGCTGCCTAAGTGAGTACACTCTCCCCTCCATTGCTCCCTCTGCAAAGGCAATCTTTTTATAGCTTCCCCCCATAACAAGGCACCTTCCTCTCAGAGAAGCACTCTCTCACTGCAGAACACATTCTCAGCCATAGGTCATTCTCCTGACAAGAGAATTCTGCCAATAACATCATTAACAAGTACCTTTTATTTCTGTAACTCCCCCAAATAAAGTTGAAGAAAATAGAAGGACTTTGTGTGCTTTCAAAAGGGGACGAGTTAGCTACCAGGACTCATTCACGTCCTACATATGACTCTGGTTCCAGAATAATTAGATTACGGTGAGAGAATCTTTACATTTTCACCCTTACTTACCTGTAAATGTAGAATTCACTGTCGGTAATCCAGACAAACCATTTCCAGCAATGGCAAAGATGCTGAATGTGTAATAATTTCCAGGCACCAACTCATCCACAAGGACGGATTCTGAATACACGGTCAGGTTCTTGGATGGAATGCCTAAGACTTCTACCCCATAGGAACTTCTGTTGCCTGCTGGGATTGGCCAGCTCAGGATTACGGAGCTGATGGTGATATTGTCTATGCTCATGTTCCCAATAAAATCAGGTACTGAAGGAGAGAGAAAAAATTACTTGTATGTACTGTCTAAGGAATCTAATTGATTAAATTGCCATATAACAAAATATATATTGTTCTAGGATTGTAATAAATTGAAACGGAAAAAAAGATGCCGTTCTCCCCCCTTTCTCATAGTCACCTGTAAATGTAGAAGTCACTGTTGTATTCCCAGTCAAACCATTTCCAGCAATAGCAAAGATGCTGAATGTGTAAAAATTCCCAGGCACCAACTGGTCCACAAGGACGGATTCTGAATACACGGTCAGGTTCTTGGATGGAATGCCTAAGACTTCTAATCCATAGGAGCTTCTGTTGCCCGCTGGGTGTGTCCAGCTCAGGAATACAGAATTGGTGGTGATATTGTCTTTGGTGATGTTCCCAATAACATCAGGTACTGAAATAGAAAGCACACAGACACTTGAATGTACTTCCTAAGGATTGTATTTTAGTTATCCATATATACTTTGTACTCCTACATGCGATATCTTTGTTGTACTGTAATGTATTTAAATGGACTCATGGTGAAAGATTTGATATACAGGAAATATTACCATGTACTAAATCCATAGCATGTCCTAACATTATCTTTATAAATTGCCCCTCCCACAGGCTGCTCTTATATATTTCACTGTTACAATTCCCACATAACAAGATACAGCTCAACCCGTTATAGCGTGATCCGCTATAACGCGGATCCGCGAATAACGCGGTTTGAGCATGGACCCCGATTTTAAAAAAAAATTTACATTTTTTTTGCACACTGCACATTGCACATTGCACATTGCACATTGCACATTGCACATTGCACATTGCACACTGCACAGCCCACTACACTGCACACAGCCCACTACGCACACTACCAGCACTCACTGCACACTGCACACTGCACAGCCCACTACACACACTACCAGCACTCACTGCACACTGCACAGCCCACTACACACACAACCAGCACTCACTGTACACTGCACAGCCCACTGCACATTGCACAGCCCACTACACACACTGCACATTGCACAGCCCACTACACACACTACCAGCACTCACTGCACACTGCACAGCCCACTACACTGCACACTGCACAGCCTCTACACTGCACACAGCACAGCCCACTACACACACTACCAGCACTAACTGCACACTGCACAGCCCACTGCACATTGCACAGCCCACTACACACACTGCACATTGCACAGTACTCTACACACACTACCAGCACTCACTGCACACTGCACAGCCCACTACACTGCACACTGCACAGCCCACTACACTACACACTGCACAGCCCACTACACACACTACCTGCACTCACTGCACACTGCACATGCACAGAGCACACTCTCACAGCACACTCTCACAGCACACTCTCACAGCACACAGCACACTCTCACAGCACACAGCACTCACAGCACACTGCACTCACGGCACACTGCACTCACACCACACTCACACACCCCTTCCCACTCCCCCTCCATACCTTTGGTGTCGGCTGCTGAGATTGGAGTGGAGCTGGCATGAGGAGGAGGGGGGGTGTCGGTAGGGGGGGGGGGTGGTGGTGTGGATGCCGGTAGGGGGGGTGAGTGAGGAGCAGGCTGGGACTTGGAGGGCCACGTGGGCTAGGCCCAAAACTGGTTTTGCCGCGTAGGAGTGGTGTGTCAGAGACACACAGACTGAGGGCGGGAGCGGAGGGTCTCTGGATGCTGGGCGACGGGCCGGTAGGTGTGGGGTCCTCGGGGGGGGAGGAGGTGGATGAAGGTGGAGGAGGTAGATGCCAGTGGAGGAGATGGATGCCGATGGTGGGGGGAGAAGGTAAGGAGCAGGCTGCGGCTGGACTCGGAGGGGTGCTGTTGGCGGGCCTGGTGGCTGCTGGGGGATGTGTAGGGCTTCCGGCCACCTCCTCCCTCCCGATCGGGGCGCGGCGGCCATTTTAAAAAAAAAGCTGTGTGTGCTGAGCACGCGCATAGTAAGTGAAACTTCTTTGACTTTTGTCACAGAAATTGTATTTGTGTTGGTGTTGGTGATGTTTTAATTAAAAATCAAAATACAATCTCAATGACAAAATGCAAATAAATTTGACTTAGAATGCGCGTGCTCGGCACACATCCCCTGTATTAGCTATTTGCACTAAGTGTGAATTCCGCGTGTGACTGTGCATGTGACTGAGAGTGTGCGTGTGACTGAGAGTGTGCGTGTGACTGAGAGTGTGCGTGTGACTGAGAGTGTGCGCGTGTGACTGAGAGTGTGCGCGTGTGACTGAGAGTGTGCGCGTGTGACTGAGAGTGTGCGCGTGTGACTGAGAGTGTGCGCGTGTGACTGAGAGTGTGCGTGACTGACTGAGAGTGTGCGTGACTGACTGAGAGTGTGCGTGACTGACTGAGAGTGTGCGCGTGTGACTGAGAGTGTGCGTGTGTGACTGAGAGTGTGCGCGTGTGACTGAGAGTGTGCGCGTGTGACTGAGAGTGTGCGCGTGTGACTGAGAGTGTGCGCGTGTGACTGAGAGTGTGCGCGTGTGACTGAGAGTGTGCGCGTGTGACAGAGTGCGCGTGTGACAGAGTGCGCGTGTGACAGAGTGCGCGTGTGACAGAGTGCGCGTGTGACAGAGTGCGCGTGTGACAGAGAGTGCGCGTGTGACAGAGAGTGCGCGTGTGACTGAAAGTGCGCGTGTGACTGAGAGTGCGCGTGTGACTGAGAGTGCGCGTGTGACTGAGAGTGCGCGTGTGACTGAGAGTGCGCGTGTGACTGAGAGTGCGCGTGTGACTGAGAGTGCGCGTGTGACTGAGAGTGCGCGTGTGACTGAGAGTGCGCGTGACTGAGAGTGCGCGTGTGACAGAGTGTGCGTGTGACAGAGTGCGCGTGTGACAGAGTGCGCGTGTGACAGAGTGCGCGTGTGACTGAGAGTGCGCGTGACTGAGAGTGTGCGTGTGACAGAGTGTGCGTGTGACAGAGTGTGCGTGTGACTGAGAGTGTGCGTGTGACTGAGAGTGTGCGTGTGACTGTGCGTGTGACTATGCGTGTGCGTGTGACTGTGCGTGTGACTATGCGTGTGCGTGTGACTGTACGTGTGCGTCTGACTGTGAGTGTGACTGAGTGCGTCTGACTGTGAGTGTGACTGAGTGTGAGTGTGACTGAGTGTACGTGTGACTGTGAGTGTGCGTGTGAGTGTGACTAAGTGTGCGTGTGACTGTGAGTGTGTGTGGGGGTCGTGGGGGTCAGTGTGTGGGGGTCTGGGGGGGTCAGTCAGTGTGTGTGGGGCTCTGGGGGGGTCAGTGTGTGTGGGGGTCTGGGGGGGTCAGGCAGTGTGTGTGGGGGTCTGGGGGGTCAGGCAGTGTGTGTGGGGGTCTGTCAGTGTGTGTGGGGGTCTGGGGGGTTCAGTCAGTGTGTGTGGGGGTCAGTCAGTGTGTGTGGGTCTCTGGGGGGTCAGTCAGTGTGTGGGGGTCTGGGGTGGTCAGTCAGTGTGTTTGGGGGTCTGGGGGGGTCAGTCAGTGTGTGTGGGGGTCTGGGGGGGTCAGGCAGTGTGTGTGGGGGTCTGTCAGTGTGTGTGGGGGTCTGGGGGGTTCAGTCAGTGTGTGTGGGGGTCTGGGGGGTTCAGTCAGTGTGTGTGGGGGTCTGGGGGGTTCAGTCAGTGTGTGTGGGGGTCTGGGGGGTTAGTCAGTGTGTGTGGGGGTCTGGGGGGGTCAGTCAGTGTGTGTGGGGGTCTGGGGGGGTCAGTCAGTGTGTGTGGGGGTCTGGGGGGGTCAGTCAATGTGTGTGGGGGTCTGGGGGGGTCAGTCAGTGTGTGTGGGGGTCTGGGGGGTTCAGTCAGTGTGTGTGGGTCTCTGGGGGGTCAGTCAGTGTGTGTGGGGGTCTGGGGTGGTCAGTCAGTGTGTTTGGTGGTCTGGGGGGTCAGTCAGTATGTGTGGGGGTCTGGGGGGGTCAGTCAGTGTGTGTGGGGGTCTGGGGGGGTCAGTCAGTGTGTGTGGGGGTCTGGGGGGGGTCAGTCAGTGTGTGTGGGGGTCTGGGGGGGTCAGTCAGTGTGTGTGGAGGTCTGAGGGGATCTGTCAGTGTGTGGGGGGGTCCGGGGGGGGTCAGTCAGTATGTGGGGGGGTCCGTCAGTGTGTGGGGGGTCCGGGGGGGTCCGTCAGTGTGTGGGGGGTCTGGGGGGGGGGGGTCCGCGCGGGTTGCGCCCGGGTTTTTGTAACACCGCTTCCTGGGGGGCCCGCAAACGCCCGCGTCACTGGAGGGCTGAATGGCGCCGCTGCCAGCCGCTTCTGCGCATGCGCGGCATGGCAGCGGTAGTGGAAGTTAGGCGGGCACATGTGTGGGCTGGGAGGGAGGTCCCATTCGGGTTAGGAAAGGGGGGGGGGGCTGTCCCGGTCGGGCGGTCTCTGCTGTCCCGGTCAGGCGGTCTCTGCTGTCCCGGGCAGCAGACGGGGAACGGCAACACATGTTTACAGCCGTGGCAGCGGGCGGGGAACGGCGCCGCTGCCAACCGCTTCTGCGCATGCGTGGCTTTCCTCCAGTCCCCATGATTACTGAGCATGCGCGGCTTGGCAGCGGATGTGCGGGGGGAATGGCGGCCGTTAGGAGCGGCGCCGGCGGCTATCGCCGCCGCCGCCGCCGCATATGTCATTAGCCATGTGGGGGGAGCAGCACCCGTTAGGAGCGGCGCCGGCGGCTATCGCCGCCGCCGCCGCATCTGATTTGTGGAGCGGGTGTGATGTCAGTGTTGGGGTCGGGCTGAGCCAGAACACAGCCCGGCCTCAACTGCCAGCACTGACGTCACATCCGTTTCATTTCTGTCTCCACAATCCATTTTTGCCCCATCACGAATGAGGTGCCACTAAGGAAGTTTCACTTCAAAAAAAAATAGCGCGACCCCGGTTCTAGCGCGGTCGGATCGAGCGGCCCCCGAGGACCGCGCTATAACGGGGTTGAGCTGTATATGTTGTTCTGGTAATGTAATGGATTGAAACTAAAGATGAAACATATATGCAGTTTTACAATTGATTAGTCTTTCCACCCTTTCTCATAGTCACCTGTAAATGTAGAAGCCACTGTCGTCTTCCCAGTCAAACCATTTCCAGCAATGGCAAAGATGCTGAATGTGTAATAATTTCCAGGCACCAACTGGTCCACAAAGGCGGATTCTGAATACACGGTCAGGTTCTTGGATGGAATGCCTAAGACTTCTAATCCATAGGAGCTTCTGTTGCCTGCTGGGTGTGTCCAGCTCAGGAATACAGAATTGGTTGTGATATTATCTATGTTCATGATGTCAATTACATCAGGGACTGGAATAGAGAAAACACAGATACATGTAATGAGTTCTATGGTTTATTTTAAGAAACGTTTATATTCTGTATCTTCTTATCTGCACATTTTCATGCTTTCAAACTAAAAGCAGGCCCGGCCTCAGTGCCAGGCGAACAAGGTGTCTCTCTTGGGCCCTGCGCCGCCGAGGGCCCGGAAGAGGAGGAAGAGGCAGTGAGGTAGGTGTGAGAGTGTCTGAGAGTTGTGTGTGTCCTCTTACCTTCTCCGCAGTGAGCCGCCACCTGCAATGTCACGTTGTCACAGAGCCACAGCGTAATATGACGTGGCACTGTCATGGCAATGTTACATCACTTGACACCGTGATGTGTGTTGGCATGGCAACGTGACTTCATGCCACCAAGACTTTGTCGGAGGAGGGATGCTCATCTAGGTAAGTCCCTCTTTTTTGTTTTTACAGGGTGGGGCCCCGTGGCAGCATGCCATCTTGGGACCCGCAAAGACTAAGGCTGGCCCTAGAAGATGTACTAGAATTCGACGTAAAAATAGCACATCCGCCAGAATTCTGTTATGTTTTATGTTGGTAACTGATAGTATGATAGTCGTTTAGAGAGATATACTGTATAATTAATTTTTATTGCAAATAGAACATTAGATTACCGTCTGTGAATCTTTACATTTTCACACTCACTCACCTGTAAATGTAGAATTCACTGTCGTTAATCCAGACAAACCATTTCCAGCAATGGCAAAGATGCTGAATGTGTAATAATTTCCAGGCACCAAGTCATCCACAAGGACGGATTCTGAATACACGGTCAGGTTCTTGGATGGAATGCCTAAGACTTCTATCCCATAGGAGCTTCTGTTGCCTGCTGGGTGTGTCCAGCTCAGGAATACAGAATTGGTGGTGATATTATCAATGTTCATGTTGTTAATTACATCAGGAACTGGAATAGAGAAAACAAAAGATGTTTCTACATAAATGAGAATTCTTAGAATGTCATTTCAGATACTTGTATATTCTTCCTACTGTGTGTACACCGTATCTTGTTTTACTTTAATGGATTCAATGTAGATAAGAAGACTTTATATTGGCTAGCAACTCATCTCTACTGTGTCACAGTTGGCTTCATGTTTAGGAAATGCCCAATCACTTCTAATTGCCTTTACATCGAATTCCAAGTTTTCCTTATCATGCTGAATGTTTTGTACTATTTAGATTTTTGAACTTAATAGAATAACTATATACTGTATATGAAACTATGGAGCATAAAATAAATATGTTACGGTTAATATGTCCTTAAATTAACTTAAGGGAAAAGTCCTGCAAACTGTGAACCTCATCTCTTTATAGGTTGCCATAGTGTACAATAAGTGAGATTATGTGCAAGTCAACTCTGTAAATTCTACACACATTACAAACATTTCAGTGAGGAAGTTCTTGTCCTTGTTCTAATATTTCCTTCCCTCAAGACTATGAAATATGACACACTGGAAGATACGTCCAACTGAAATATCTGAGCTATAATTACAGCCCCAAGACTGATACTCACTGGTTATCCCGGAAACGTTAGTTGGATCCCCTTGGAAATTATTGTCCCCAACTACTGCAGAGACAAAGAATGTATATTCTGAGCCCGGGGTGAGGTTAGAGATAGACATTGATTCTGTGGAACTTGTCAGATTTTGTGCGGAAGCCCCTATAACCTCTATCTGATAAAGCCTCCTGCCACCTTGGGGTGGGTCCCAAGTCAGAGTGACATCTGTTGTGGTTGTTGCACTGATATTCAGATTTCGGACAACATCTGGCTCTGGAAAAGAGATAAATATGTAAATAATACCGGAAGTTTCCATTAATAAGTTTGGCAATGATTGTTTTCAACTAAAATCTGCAACACTGTTTTCATACTAACTGGTGAATGTAGAATACTCATATCTGGCCCCTTGTACATCTCCTCCTGCGACTGCCGAGATCATGAAAGTGTACATGTTTCCAGGAATGAGTCCTTGGATGGACAATGATTCTGAGGTCGTCGTCAGGTTCTGAGATGAATTTCCTGTAACCTCAATCCTGTAGAAACTGTGGTTGCCAACTGGTGGAAGCCAGCTCAGGTCTACAGAGCTAGTGGACACATTGTCAAGATGAACATCCCTGACCACTTCAGGTCCTGTATTCAGAAGATTAAAAAATGAATGAGAGATTCTACTGAACACTTGAAGTAAATGATGTCAATATAGGGAGCAAGTTTTATTCACTGATCATTCACTTTAATCATTATTAAGAATGAATCAAACAATATGGAACCATGAACAAATATTCACTTATAGACCAAATAGTCAGCTAATCCATATTCATCATATATTTCCACATCGACTGGGAAGGAAATTCAGATTAGCTATTCAAGAACCTACTACTGGATTAAATAACCCTAGATAAAACATGACATGAGTGTGTGTTCTATAGTTAGAGTAGAACATGAATTAGAAAAGGTGACATTAGTAACTGGTTTGGCCGTTTTCATTCTAACATGAGAACAGGGTTTTAGTAAAGCAGACCCATTCTAAGTGAGATGAAGGCCACAGAAGGAGGGGTGATATAAGTGGTTTTTTAGATGCGTGCATGCCAATTTAATAAGCAAAATAAAAGATAGTGATATCCTTTGCAGCATAGCTATGTACCAGTTATAGTCTGCCCAGGTAAATACTGTATAACAAGTGTTTGGGATTGAAGCAACAGAGGAGCTATTCCAACCCATTTAATAAATGCACCATTTAGCCTTTAAAATATGAGGATACAGTATTAAGCCACACTTACTTGTATACAGGGAAATCTCACTTTCATAACCATATAAGAAATTGTTTCCTTCGTATGCTGATATCTGAAATGTGTACAGATTCCCGGGTATCAGACCCTCAATTAGCGCTTCTTGGGAGGTTCCTGACCAATTGCTGGTTGGAATGCCATCAACATTTATTCTATAGGATATCTGCTGTCCTTCTCGAAGTTCCCAAACCAAGCGTACAGAGCTGGTGGATACATCTGTAGAGCTGAGAATATCGGACACTGTGGAAAAATGGAATTGACATCCTATAAAAAGTGTCTTATAACAAGAACTGTCGGACGCTACACTCACTTATGTCCATGGTGTTCCCAGCTATCTACTATTAAAGGTGCTAATTCCCATTAACAGTGGAGTAGGACTAAATGGCTCTGTCACTGCTAAACTGACTTACATGAAATCACTGACCCATTTACCAATCAGAGAGTAGTTTTCTAGCAGAGAACCTCGCTGCGGAGGAATCTGTATAGTCATCATAACTCTGTGCCCAGGACATACTTGAGAATAAGAGGTAACCCTCAATGTACAACTTACTGGAAATAGATTTGATAAATAAATAAACTGCTTCTTGCATTAATACACACAGGGTGTTGCTGTGCATAACAATGTGCTGAAGAAATGCTACAAATCGCAGGGAAGATGTCAGGCGTTTCCTATTACCTGTACAAGACTTCCATATACCAGTTAGCGACTGGGCTGATTGCATACTTTCCATGTAAGTGAATACAATGCTGTGTGTGACACAGGCAGCTTAGTTTTGCATGGTGCTATTATCATTATTACACGTGTGATGGGATTTAGTGCAACTGACACCCACAAATTCAATGCAAAAACCTTTTCATGGCGTCTAAAGAACCTTGCACCATTGTTTAAATGGATTGTGGTTCTATGCAATTAAAAACATTTCCACTACAATTGGTCCAGCAGCAAGGGGGTTAAATACCTTCACACTATGTGTATAACATACTGTAGTCTTTATACTTACATATGACTGACATGTCACTGCCGCTGCCCCGCAGATCATGCTCTCCACTAACTGCACAGATCCTCACTGTGTACTGGTTCCTCTGGGTCAGGTTAGTGATCGTCACTGATTCTGATATCACATTGAAACTCTGCGGCGGATCTCCCAACACTTCCACCAGATAAGAACTTCTGTTGCCTTCTGAGGGCAGCCAGCTGACATATAACGAGCTGATGTTCACTTTAGAGACCTTTAGGATGGTCACATTACCTGGTCCTGAAAACCAAGAAAAACACAATATTCACTATTTCTCACTGCAAGTCCTTCCCTTAGTTATACAACTTCCTTTCAAACTCATTGCTGTAAGATGGGGTTAGCTCTCTGACAGGGAATGGGTTATATCTGCTCCTGAAGTATTAGAAGCAGCATTTTGCTCTTTAAACCCGGAATAAAGACTTCAAACCCCAAACTGCATTGGGGTGTAAGATAAAGAGACAGTTCTGAGATCCCCCACGAGTGGTAATAACTATGTTAAAAGCAGCATTTATCCAATATTAATTCTAGGAAAAGGGGAGTCTTTCTAGAACAATTTGATCCTTAAATATTTGTATTGTTATTGTTACCAGAGGCAGAACTGTGAAATATGTATCCAGTATAATAAAATACCCCATTCTTAACCATTTCAATCCTCAGAGCTAAACCTCTACTACAGCTTATTGCTTTGCTCTGATCCTCCAGCAGTAATTAGTTAATGTTATTATTGTCATTTTATCTAACTGACCTTGCATACAAGTTTCACTATCACTGAACAATGGGTGATATTTAATAAGTACTGATAAGCTATTAGCCATCCTACCGGCCACTCAACTGAATGCAACACTTCGTAAACATGGCCCATAGTGTATAAATAAATAATTCAAGAGTAGCTAAGGTCATGGAAATTACTCACTTGTGTATAAAGGTATAGAGCTACTTTGTCCTGTTAAATTGTTTTCACCAACAAGAGCAGAGACCAGAAATGTGTAATAATTCCCAGGTGTCAGGTTTGCAATTGTAATAGAATTCATAGTCACTGGGTCATTGATAGTGGCATTTCCCAGGTTCTGGATCAAATAAGAACTTGTGTTGCCCTCTGGTGGCTGCCATTCCAGAAGTACAGAACTGGTGGTGATGGTGGGTGCAGTCAGGTCCTTAACCTCTCCAGGTACTGCAAACAGAACACCAAGAAGGAATGAGATATTCTATTCTCCTGATACAATGTGTAGCATAGTGTACCTTGTATTACAAAAATCTCTGGTGTGTATTCATAAAGCTACTGTGGCAGGTGGTAAGAGGTCAGCTTGAATATGTTTATCTGGTGTTATTACTTTCCTATCAAGATTCATTTTATTTTCTAGAATACCTATGATGATGCTGGCTCTGGTCAATTTCTAGACATAATGCTAAGCAGTCTTCTGCCATAAAACACCTTCCAGCGCTGGAAGAAACCTTACAGGCCATTCATTTGAATACGTTATAAGGTGTCTTCCAGCATCAGCCTACAGCAGAAGACTAATTTGTAAAATAGGCCTTTCTGTTAAAGCTATTCAGCATTATAGTATGTGAATCTTTCTATTTTCATGCATACTCACCTGTATTTGTAGAAGTCACTGTTTTATTCCCAGTCAAACCATTTCCAGAAATGGCAAAGATGCTGAATGTGTAAAAATTCCCAGGCACCAACTGGTCCACAAGGACGGATTCTGAATACACGGTCAGGTTCTTGGATGGAATGCCTAAGACTTCTAACCCATAGGAGCTTCTGTTGCCTGCTGGGTGTGTCCAGCTCAGGAATACAGAATTGGTTGTGATATTGTCTTTGGTGATGTTCCCAATAACATCAGGTACTGGAATAGAAAGCAAACAGACACTTGAATGTACTTCCTAAGGATTGTATTTTCGTTATCCATATATACTTTGTACTCCTACATGCAATATCGTTGTTGTACTCTAATGTATTTAAATGGACTCATGGTGAAAGATTTGATATAGGAAATATTACCATGTACTAAATCCATAGTATGTCCTAACATTAGCTTTATTTATTTCCCCACCCACAGGCTGCTCTTACATGTTACACTGTTCCAATTCCCACATAACAAGATATATGTTGTTCTGGTAATGTAATGAAATGAAACTAAAGATGAAACATATATGCAGTTTTACAATTGATTAGTCTTTCCCCCCTTTCTCATAGTCACCTGTAAATGTAGAAGTCACTGTCGTCTTCCCAGTCAAACCATTTCCAGCAATGGCAAAGATGCTGAATGTGTAATAATTCCCAGGCACCAACTGGTCCACAAGGACGGATTCTGAATACACAGTCAGGTTCTTGGATGGAAATCCTAAGACTTCTAACCCATAGGAGCTTCTGTTGCCCGCTGGGATTGGCCAGCTCAGGAATACAGAATTGGTTGTGATGTTATCTATGTTCATGATGTCAATTACATCAGGGACTGGAATAGAGAAAACACAGATACATGTAATGAGTTCTATGGTTTATTTTAAGAAACGTTTATATTCTGCATCTTCTTATCTGCACATTTTCATGCTTTCACACTAAAAGCAGGCCCGGCCTCAGTGCCAGGCGAACAAGGTGTCTCTCTTGTGCCCTGCGCCGCCGAGGGCCCGGAAGAGGAGGAAGAGGCAGTGAGGTAGGTGTGAGGGTGTCTGAGTGTTGTATGTGTCCTCTTACTTTCTCCGAAGCGAGCCGCCTCCTGCAGTGTCACGTTGTCACAGCGTCACAGCGTAATATGACGTGGCACTGTCATGGCAATGTTACATCACTTGACACCGTGATGTGCGTTGCCATGGCAACGCGACTTCATGCCACCAAGACATTGTCGGAAGAGGGATTGCCTTCTAGGCAAGTCCCTCTTTTTGTTTTTACAGGGTGGGGCCCCGTGGCAGCATGCCATCTTGGGACCCGCAAAGCCTAAGGCTGGCCCTAGAAGATGTACTAGAATTCGACGTAAAAATAGCACATCCGCCAGAATTCTGTTATTTTTTATGTTGGTAACTGATAGTATGATGGTCGTTCAGAGAGATATACTGTATAATTCATTTTTATTGCAAGTAGAACATTAGTGTACTGGAGCAGGATTATACATTGTCTCTGTTCTCACACTGCCAGCTCTCCCCAAGGAAGTTACATGTTTTTCCCTGCTCTGATGCAGCCAAAGCTGTGTAAACTGCAACATTATTGAAACATGTCCCCCTCTTTACACAGCCACTTGTTGGTTGCCCTGGCAACCTCCCAATCCTATAGCCATAGGGTTGGTTTAGCCCTGTTGTTCCCCTGCCCCCTTCTGTTTAATGGATTGGTCCTCTGCCTGCTGCTGTCTGTCCCAGGAAAGTGTATTTCCTTTTCCTAACAAGCTGCCTAAGTGAGTACACTCTCCCCTCCATTGCTCCCTCTGCAAAGGCAATCTTTTTATAGCTTCCCCCCATAACAAGGCACCTTCCTCTCAGAGAAGCACTCTCTCCCTGCAGAACACATTCTCAGCCATAGGTCATTCTCCTGACAAGATAATTCTGCCAATAACATCATTAACAAGTACCTTTTATTTCTGTAACTCCCCCAAATAAAGTTGAAGAAAATAGAAGGACTTTGTGTGCTTTCAAAAGGGGACGAGTTAGCTATCAGGACTCATTCACGTCCTACATATGACTCTGGTTCCAGAATAATTAGATTACGGTGAGAGAATCTTTATTTACATTTTCACCCTTACTTACCTGTAAATGTAGAAGTTACTGTCGGTAATCCAGACAAACCATTTCCAGCAATGGCAAAGATGCTGAATGTGTAATAATTTCCAGGCACCAACTCATCCACAAGGACGGATTCTGAATACACGGTCAGGTTCTTGGATGGAATGCCTAAGACTTCTACCCCATAGGAACTTCTGTTGCCCCCTGGGATTGGCCAGCTCAGGATTACGGAGCTGATGGTGATATTGTCTATGCTCATGTTCCCAATAAAATCAGGTACTGAAGGAGAGAGAAAAAATTACTTGTATGTACTGTCTAAGGAATCTAATTGATTAAATTGCCATATAACAAAATATATATTGTTCTAGGATTGTCATAAATTGAAATGGAAAAAAAAGATGCCGTTCTCCCCCCTTTCTCATAGTCACCTGTAAATGTAGAAGTCACTGTCGTCTTCCCAGTCAAACCATTTCCAGCAATGGCAGAGATGCTGAATGTGTAATAATTCCCAGGCACCAACTCATCCACAAGGACGGATTCTGAATACACGGTCAGGTTCTTGGATGGAATGCCTAAGACTTCTATCCCATAGGAGCTTCTGTTGCCCGCTGGGTGTGTCCAGCTCAGGAATACAGAATTGGTGGTGATGTTATCTATGTTCATGATGTCAATTACATCAGGGACTGGAATAGAGAAAACACAGATACATGTAATGAGTTCTATGGTTTATTTTAAGAAACGTTTATATCCTGCATCTTCTTATCTGCACATTTTCATGCTTTCACACTAAAAGCAGGCCCGGCCTCAGTGCCAGGCGAACAAGGTGTCTCTCTTGTGCCCTGCGCCGCCGAGGGCCCAGAAGAGGAGGAAGAGGCAGTGAGGTAGGTGTGGGGGTGTCTGAGAGTTGTGTGTGTCCTCTTACTTTCTCCGCAGTGAGCCGCCTCCTGCAGTGTCACGTTGTCACAGCGTCACAGCGTAATATGACGTGGCACTGTCATGGCAATGTGACATCACTTGACACCGTGATGTGTGTTGCCATGGCAACGTGACTTCATGCCACCAAGACTTTGCCGGAGGAGGGATGCTCATCTAGGTAAGTCCCTCTTTTTTGTTTTTACAGGGTGGGGCCCCGTGGCAGCATGCCATCTTGGGACCCGCAAAGCCTAAGGCTGACCCTAGAAGATGTACTAGGATTCGACGTAAAAATAGCACATCCGCCAGAATTCTGTTATGTTTTATGTTGGTAACTGATAGTATGATAGTCGTTCAGAGAGATATACTGTATAATTAATTTTTATTGCAAATAGAACATTAGATTACCGTCTGTGAATCTTTACATTTTCACACTCACCTGTAAATGTAGAATTCACTGTCGTTAATCCAGACAAACCATTTCCAGCAATGGCAAAGATGCTGAATGTGTAATAATTTCCAGGCACCAACTGGTCCACAAGGACGGATTCTGAATACACGGTCAGGTTCTTGGATGGAATGCCTAAGACTTCTAATCCATAGGAGCTTCTGTTGCCTGCTGGGTGTGTCCAGCTCAGGAATACAGAATTGGTTGTGATATTGTCAATGTTCATGTTGTTAATTACATCAGGAACTGGAATAGAGAAAACAAAAGATGTTTCTATATAAATGAGAATTCTTAGAATGTCATTTCAGATACTTGTATATTCTTCCTACTGTGTGAACACCGTATCTTGTTTTACTTTAATGAATTCAATGTAGATAAGAAGACTTTATATTGGCTAGCAACTCATCTCTACTGTGTCACAGTTGGCTTCATGTTTAGGAAATGCCCAATCACTTCTAATTGCCTTTACATCGAATTCCAAGTTTTCCTTATCATGCTGAATGTTTTGTACTATTTAGATTTTTGGACTTAATAGAATAACTATATACTGTATATGAAACTATGGAGCATAAAATAAATATGTTATAGGAAATATGTCCTTAAATTAACTGACAATAAGTGAGATTATGTGCTAGTCCTCTCTGTACATTCTACACACATTACAAACATTTTAGTGAGGAAGTTCTTGTCCTTGTTCTAATATTTCCTTCCCTCACGACTATGAAATATGACACACTGGAAGATACGTCCAACTGAAATATCTGAGCTATAATTACAGCCCCAAGACTGATACTCACTGGTTATCCCGGAAACGTTAGTTGGATCCCCTTGGAAATTATTGTCCCCAACTACTGCAGAGACAAAGAATGTATATTCTGATCCCGGGATGAGGTTATTGATAGACATTGATTCTGTGGAACTTGTCACATTTTGTGCGGAAGCCCCTATAACCTCTATCTGATAAAGCCTCCTGCCACCTTGGGGTGGGTCCCAAGTCAGAGCGACATCTGTTGTGGTTGTCGCACTAATATTCAGATTTCGGACAACATCTGGCTCTGGAAAAGAGATAAATATGTTAATAATACCGGAAGTTTCCATTAATAAGTTTGGCAATGACTGTTTTCAACTAAAATCTGCAACACTGTTTTCATACTAACTGGTGAATGTAGAATTCTCATATCTGGCCCCTTGTACATCTCCTCCTGCGACTGCCGAGATCATGAAAGTGTACATGTTTCCAGGAATGAGTCCTTGGATGGACAATGATTCTGAGGTCGTCGTCAGGTTCTGAGATGAATTTCCTGTAACCTCAATCCTGTAGAAACTGTGGTTGCCAACTGGTGGAAGCCAGCTCAGGTCTACAGAGCTAGTGGACACATTGTCAAGATGAACATCCCTGACCACTTCAGGTCCTGTATTCAGAAGATTAAAAAATGAATGAGAGATTCTACTGAACACTTGAAGTAAATGATGTCAATATAGGGAGCAAGTTTTATTCACTGATCATTCACTTTAATCATTATTAAGAATGAATCAAACAATATGGAACCATGAACAAATATTCACTTATAGACCAAATAGTCAGCTAATCCATATTCATCATATATTTCCACATCGACTGGGAAGGAAATTCAGATTAGCTATTCAAGAACCTACTACTGGATTAAATAACCCCAGATAAAACATGACATGAGTGTGTGTTCTATAGTTAGAGTAGAACATGAATTAGAAAAGGTGACATTAGTAACTGGTTTGGCCGTTTTCATTCTAACATGAGAACAGGGTTTTAGTAAAGCAGACCCATTCTAAGTGAGATGAAGGCCACAGAAGGAGGGGTGATATAGGTGGTTTCTTAGATGCGTGCATGCCAATTTAATAATCAAAATAAAAGATAGTGATATCCTTTGCAGCATAGCTATGTACCAGTTATAGTCTGCCCAGGTAAATACTGTATAACAAGTGTTTGGGATTGAAGCAACAGAGGAGCTATTCCAACCCATATAATAAATGCGCCATGTCGCCTTTAATATATGAGGATACAGTATTAAGCCACACTTACTTGTATTCAGGGAAATCTCACTTTCATAACCATATAAGAAATTGTTTCCTTCGTATGCTGATATCTGAAATGTGTACAGATTCCCGGGAATCAAACCCTCAATTAGCGCTTCTTGGGAGGTTCCTGACCAATTGCTGGTTGGAATGCCATCAACATTTATTCTATAGGATATCTGCTGTCCTTCTCGAAGTTCCCAAACCAAGCGTACAGAGCTGGTGGATACATCTGTAGAGCTAAGAATATCGGATACTGTGGAAAAAAATGGAATTAACATCCTATAAAAAGTGTCTTATAACAAGAACTGTCGGACGCTACACTCACTTATGTCCATGGTGTTCCCAGCTATCTACTATTAAAGGTGCTAATTCCCATTAACAGTAGAGTAGGACTAAATGGCTCTGTCACTGCTAAAGTGCATTACATGAAATCACTGACCCATTTACCAATCAGAGAGTAGTTTTATAGCAGAGAACCTCGGTGCAGAGGAATCTGTATAGTCATCATAACTCTGTGCCCAGGACATACTTGAGAATAAGAGGTAACCCTCAATGTACAACTTCCTGGAAATACGTTTGATAAATAAATAAACTGCTTCTTGCATTAATACACACAGGGTGTTGCTGTGCGTAACAGTGTGCTGAAGAAATGCTACAAATTGCAGGGAAGATGTCAGGCTTTTCCTATAACCTGTACAAGACTTCCATATACCAGTTAGCGACTGGGCTGATTGTATACTTTCCATGTAAGTGAATACAATGCTCTATTGTCATTATTACACGTGTGATGGGATTTAGTGCAACTGACACCCACAACTTCAATGCAAAAACCTTTTCAAGGCGTCTAAAGAACCTTGCACCATTGTTTAAATGGATTGTGGTTCTATGCAATTAAAAACATTTCCACTACAGTTGGTCCAGCAGCAAGGGGGTTAAATACCTTCACACTATGTGTATAACATACTGTAGTCTTTATACTTACATATGACTGACATGTCACTGCCGCTGCCCCGCAGATCATGCTCCCCACTAACTGCACAGATCCTCACTGTGTACTGGTTCCTCTGGGTCAGGTTAGTGATCGTCACTGATTCTGATATCACATTGAAACTCTGCGGCGGATCTCCCAACACTTCCACCAGATAAGAACTTCTGTTGCCTTCTGAGGGCAGCCAGCTGACATATAACGAGCTGGTGTTCACTTTAGAGACCTTTAGGATGGTCACATTACCTGGTCCTGAAAACCAAGAAAAACACAATATTCACCATTTCTCACTGCAAGTCCTTTCCTTAGTTATACAACTTCCTTTCAAACTCATTGCTGTAAGATGGGGTTAGCTCTCTGACAGGGAATGGGTTATATCTGCTCCTGAAGTATTAGAAGCAGCATTTTTCTCTTTCTAACCATAATAAAGACTTCCAACCCCAAACTGCATTGGGGTGTAAGATAAAGAGACAGTTCTGAGAACCACCACGAGTGGTAATAACTATGTTAAAACCAGCACTTATCCCATATTAATTCTAGGAGCAGAGGCGTCTTGCTAGAACAGGGCTGCCTCTCTGTGTGGCCCGCGGTGACTCCGGCCGGGCGCCAGTTAATTAATTAAATAAATAAAAAAATTTTTTTTTTTTTTTTTTAAAGTTTAAAAAAATGGCGGCGATTCATCCCCCTCCTCCACCGCCCCCCCCTCCCCTCCTCCACCACCGCACACCCCCTCCCCTCCTCCACCACCGCCCCCCCCTCCCCTCCTCCACCACCGCCCCCCCCCTCCCCTCCTCCACCACCGCCCCCCCTCCCCTCCTCCACCACCGCATTTGAGGGGGGGGTGCTGACATGTGAGGGGGGGGTGCTGACATGTGAGGGGGGGGTGCTGACATGTGAGGGGGGGGGTGCTGACATGTGAGGGGGGTGGGCTGCTGACATGTGAGGGGGGGTGCTGACATGTGAGGGGGGGGGTGCTGACATGTGAGGGGGGGTGGGCTGCTGACATGTGAGGGGGGTGGGCTGCTGACATGTGAGGGGGGGGTGGGCTGCTGACATGTGAGGGGGGGGTGGGCTGCTGACATGTGAGGGGGGGGTGGGCTGCTGACATGTGAGGGGGGGGTGGGCTGCTGACATGTGAGGAGGGGTGGGCTGCTGACATGTGAGGGTCGAGTGGGCTGCTGACATGTGAGGGGGGGGTGGGCTGCTGACATGTGAGGGGGAGTGGGCTGCTGACATGTGAGGGGGGTGGGCTGCTGACATGTGAGGGGGGGTGGGCTGCTGACATGTGAGGGGGGGTGGGCTGCTGACATGTGAGGGGGTGGGCTGCTGGCATGTGAGGGGGGGCTGCTGACATGTGAGGTGCAGGGGGGGAAGTGATGTGAGGTGCAGGGGGGGAGAGAGTGTCATATTGAGGAGAGGGGGAAAGAGTGTCATTGAGAGGAGGGGGAGAGAGTGTCATTTAGGGGAGGGGGAGAGTGTCATATTGAAGAGAGGGATAGAGAGAGTGTCATATTGAGGAGAGAGAGTGTCATATTGAGGAGAGAGAGTGTCATATTGAGGGGAGGGGGAGAGAGTGTTATATTGAGGGGAGGGGGAGAGTGTGTTATATTGAGGGGAGGGGGAGAGTGTGTCATATTGAGGGGACGGGGAGAGTGTCAAATTGAGGGGAGGGGGAGAGTGTGTCATATTGAGGGGGGAGGGGGAGTGTGTCATATTGAGGGGGAGGGGGAGTGTGTCATATTGAGGGGAGGGGGAGAGTGTCATATTGAGGGGAGGGGGAGAGTGTGTCATATTGAGGGGGGAGGGGGAGTGTGTCATATTGAGGGGGGAGGGGGAGTGTGTCATATTGAGGGGAGGGAGAGAGTGTCATATTGAGGGGAGGGAGAGAGAGTGTCATATTGAGGGGAGGGAGAGAGAGAGAGTGTCATATTGAGGGGAGGGAGAGAGAGAGAGTGTCATATTGAGGGGAGGGGGAGAGAGTGCCATATTGAGGGGAGGGGAAAAGTGTCATATTGAGGGGAGGGGGAGAGTGTGTCATATTGAGGGGAGGGGGAGAGTGTCATTGAGAGGAGGGGAAGAGGGTGTGATTTAGGGGAGGGGGAGAGAGTGTTATATTGAGGGAAGAGAGACATAGGGGGGATGCTGACATGGGATGCTGACTTGGGGGGGGGGGGCTGCTGACATGGAATGGGCTGGGGGGATGTGGAGGGGGTATTGTTTTTGATGTGGAGGGTGGTATTGTGTGGGTGAGGGGGAGAGATGGGGATATGAGAGATAGATGAGGATGATGATGATGGAGAGGTGCTGGAGGAGAGATGATGATGATGATGATGATGATGATGATTTAACCCGTGCGGCCCAAATTTTTTTTCCTTGGAGCAGTTCGGCCCTTCTCACTTTACGAGTTGGGCAGGCCTGTTCTAGAACAATTCGATCCTTAAATATTTCTATTGTTATAGTTACCAGAGGCCGGGTTTAGTTATGAAGATGCAGAACTGTGAAATATTTATCCAGTATAATAAAATACCCCATTCTTAACCATTTCAATCCTCAGAGCTAAACCTCTACTACAGTATATTGCTTTGCTCTGATCCTCCAGCAGTAATTAGTTAATGTTATTATTGTCATTTTATGTTACTGACCTTGGATACAAGTTTCAATATCACTGAACAATGGGTGATATTTAATAAGTACTGATAAGCTATTAGCCATCCTACCGGCCACACAACTGAATGCAACACTTCGTATACATGGCCCATAGTGTATAAATAAATCATTCAAGAGTAGCTAAGGTCATGGAAATTACTCACTTGTGTATAAAGGTATAGAGCTACTTTTTCCTGTTAAATTGTTTTCACCAACAAGAGCAGAGACCAGAAATGTGTAATAATTCCCAGGTGTCAGGTTTGCAATTGTAATAGAATTCATAGTCACTGGGTCACTGATAGTGGCATTTCCCAGGTTCTGGATCAAATAAGAACTTGTGTTGCCCTCTGGTGGCTGCCATTCCAGAAGTACAGAACTGGTGGTGATGGTGGGTGCAGTCAGGTCCTTAACCTCTCCAGGTACTGCAAACAGAACACCAAGAAGGAATGAGATATTCTATTCTCCTGATACAATGTGTAGCATAGTGTACATTGTGTTACACAAATCTCTGGGGTGTATTCATAAAGCTACTGTAGCAGGTGGTAAGCAGTCAACTTGAATATGTTTATCTGGTGTTATTACTTTCCTATCAAGATTCATTTGATTTTCCAGAATACCTATGATGATGCTGGCTCTGGTCAATTTCTAGACATAGTGCCCATTACTAAGCAGTCTTCTGCCATAAAACACCTTCCAGCGCTGGAAGAAACCTTACAGGCCATTCATTTGAATACGTTATAAGGTGTCTTCCAGCATCAGCCTACAGCAGAAGACTAATTTGTAAAATAGGCCTTTCTGTTAAAGCTATTCAGCATTATAGTATGTGAATCTTTCTATTTTCATGCATACTCACCTGTATTTGTAGAAGTCACTGTTTTATTCCCAGTCAAATCATTTCCAGAAATAACAAAGATGCTGAATGTGTAATAATTTCCAGGCACCAACTGGTCCACAAGGACGGATTCTGAATACACGGTCAGGTTCTTGGATGGAATGCCTAAGACTTCTAACCCATAGGAGCTTCTGTTGCCTGCTGGGTGTGTCCAGCTCAGGAATACAGAATTGGTGGTGATATTGTCTTTGGTGATGTTCTCAATAACATCGGGTACTGGAATAGAAAGCAAACAGACACTTGAATGTACTTCCTAAGGATTGTATTTTAGTTATCCATATATACTTTGTACTCCTACATGCAATATCTTTGTTTTACTGTAATGTATTTAAATGGACTCATGGTGAAAGATTTGATATAGGAAATATTACCATGTACTAAATCCATAGCATGTCCTAACATTAAATTTATAAATTGCCCCTCCCACAGGCTGCTCTTACATGTTACATTGTTCCAATTCCCACATAACAAGATATATGTTGTTCTGGTATTGTAATGGATTGAAACTAAAGATGAAACATATATGCAGTTTTACAATTGATTAGTCTTTCCCCCCTTTCTCATAGTCACCTGTAAATGTAGAAGTCACTGTCGTCTTCCCAGTCAAACCATTTCCAGCAATAGCAAAGATGCTGAATATGTAATAATTTCCAGGCACCAACTGGTCCACAAGGACGGATTCTGAATACACGGTCAGGTTCTTGGGTGGAATGCCTAAGACTTCTATCCCATAGGAGCTTCTGTTGCCCGCTGGGATTAGCCAGCTCAGGAATACATAACTGGTGGTGATGTTATCTATGTTCATGATGTCAATTACATCAGGGACTGGAATAGAGAAAACACAGATACATGTAATGAGTTCTATGGTTTATTTTAAGAAACGTTTATATTCTGTATCTTCTTATCTGCACATTTTCATGCTTTCACACTAAAAGCAGGCCCGGCCTCAGTGCCAGGCGAAGAAGGTGTCTCTCTTGGGAAGAGGAGGAAGAGGCAGTGAGGTGGGTGTGAGGGTGTCTGAGTGTTGTGTGTGTCCTCTTACCTTCTCCGCAGCGGGCCGCCTCCTGCAGTGTTGCGTCGTCACGGTGTCATGTGACGTAGCATTGTCATGGCAATGTGAAATCACTTGACACCGTGATGTGCGTTGCCATGGCAATGTGACTTCATGCCACCAAGACATTGTCGGAAGAGGGATACTCATCTAGGTAAGTCCCTCTTTTTTGTTTTTACTGGGTGGGGCCCCGTGGCAGCATGCCATCTTGGGACCCGCAAAGCCTAAGGCTGGCCCTAGAAGATGTACTAGAATTCGACGTAAAAATAGCACATCCGCCAGAATTCTCTTATTTTTTATGTTGGTAATTGATAGTATGATAGTCATTCAGAGAGATATACTGTATAATTAATTTTTATTGCAAGTAGAACATTAGTGTCCTGGAACAGGATTATACATTTTCTCTGTTCTCACACTGCCAGCTCTCCCAAGGAAGTTACATGTTTTTCCCTGCTCTGATGCAGCCAAAGCTGTGTAAACTGCAACATTATTGAAACATGTTCCCCTCTTTACACGGCCACTAGTTGGTTGCCCTGGCAATCTCCCAATCCTATAGCCATAGGGTTGGTTTTGCCCTGTTGTTCCCCTGCCCCCTTCTGTTTAATGGAAGATGTCCTCTGGCTGCTCCTGTCTGTCCCAGGAAAGTGTATTTCCTTTTCCTAACAAGCTGCCTAAGTGAGTACACTCTCCCCTCCATTGCTCTCTCTGCAAAGGCAATCTTTTTTTAGCTTCCCCCCATAACAATGCACCTTCCTCTCAGAGAAGCACTCTCTCCCTGCAGAACACATTCTCAGCCATAGGTCATTCTCCTGACAAGAGAATTCTGCCAATAACATCATTAACAAGTACCTTTTACTTCTGTAACTCCCCCAAATAAAGTTGAAGAAAATAGAAGGACTTTGTGTGCTTTCAAAAGGGGACGAGTTAGCTATCAGGACTCATTCACGTCCTACATATGACTCTGGTTCCAGAATAATTAGATTACGGTGAGAGAATCTTTACATTTTCACCCTTACTTACCTGTAAATGTAGAATTCACTTTCGGTAATCCAGAAAAACCATTTCCAGCAACGGCAAAGATGCTGAATGTGTAATAATTTCCAGGCACCAACTCATCCACAAGGACGGATTCTGAATACACGGTCAGGTTCTTGGATGGAATGCCTAAGACTTCTATCCCATAGGAGCTTCTGTTTCCCGCTGGGATTGGCCAGCTCAGGAATACAGAATTGGTTGTGATATTATCTATGTTCATGATGTCAATTACATCAGGGACTGGAATAGAGAAAACACAGATACATGTAATGAGTTATATGGTTTATTTTAAGAAACGTTTATATTCTGTATCTTCTTATCTGCACATTTTTATGCTTTCACACTAAAAGCAGGCCCGGCCTCAGTGCCAGGCGAACAAGGTGTCTCTCTTGGGCCCTGCACCGCCGAGGGCCCGGAAGAGGAGGAAGAGGCAGTGAGGTAGGTGTGAGGGTGTCTGAGTATTGTATGTGTCCTCTTACCTTCTCCGAAGCGAGCCGCCTCCTGCAGTGTCACGGTGTCACAGCGTCACAGCATAATATGACGTGGCACTGTCATGGCAATGTTACATCTCTTGACACCGTGATGTGTGTTGGCATGGCAATGTGACTTCATGCCACCAAGACTTTGCCGGAGGAGGGATGCTCATCTAGGTAAGTCCCTCTTTTTTGTTTTTACAGGGTGGGGCCCCGTGGCAGCATGGTATCTTGGGACCCCCAAAGCCTAAGGCTGGCCCTAGAAGATGTACTAGAATTCGACGTAAAAATAGCACATCCGCCAGAATTCTGTTATTTTTTATGTTGGTAACTGATAGTATGATAGTCGTTCAGAGAGAAATACTGTATAATTCATTTTTATTGCAAGTAGAACATTAGTGTCCTGGAGCAGGATTATACATTTTCTCTGTTCTCACACTGCAACATTATTGAAACATGTCCCCCTCTTTACACAGCCACTTGTTGGTTGCCCTGGCAACCTCCCAATCCTATAGCCATAGGGTTGGTTTAGCCCTGTTGTTCCCCTGCCCCCTTCTGTTTAATGGATTGGTCCTCTGCCTGCTGCTGTCTGTCCCAGGAAAGTGTATTTCCTTTTCCTAACAAGCTGCCTAAGTGAGTACACTCTCCCCTCCATTGCTCCCTCTGCAAAGGCAATCTTTTTTTAGCTTCCCCCCATAACAAGGCACATTCCTCTCAGAGAACCACTCTCTCACTGCAGAACACCTTCCCTGCCATAGGTCATTCTCCTGACAAGATAATTCTGCCAATAACATCATTAACAAGTACCTTTTATTTCTGTAACTCCCCCAAATAAAGTTGAAGAAAATAGAAGGACTTTGTGTGCTTTCAAAAGGGGACGAGTTAGCTATCAGGACTCATTCACGTCCTACATATGACTCTGGTTCCAGAATAATTAGATTACGGTGAGAGAATCTTTATTTACATTTTCACCCTTACTTACCTGTAAATGTAGAAGTTACTGTCGGTAATCCAGACAAACCATTTCCAGCAATGGCAAAGATGTTGAATGTGTAATAATTTCCAGGCACCAACTCATCCACAAGGACGGATTCTGAATACACGGTCAGGTTCTTGGATGGAATGCCTAAGACTTCTAATCCATAAGAACTTCTGTTGCCTGCTGGGATTGGCCAGCTCAGGATTACGGAGCTGATGGTGATATTGTCTATGCTCATGTTCCCAATAAAATCAGGTACTGAAGGAGAGAGAAAAAATTACTTGTATGTACTGTCTAAGGAATCTAATTGATTAAATTGCCATATAACAAAATATATATTGTTCTAGGATTGTCATAAATTGAAATGGAAAAAAAAGATGCCGTTCTCCCCCCTTTCTCATAGTCACCTGTAAATGTAGAAGTCACTGTCGTCTTCCCAGTCAAACCATTTCCAGCAATGGCAGAGATGCTGAATGTGTAATAATTCCCAGGCACCAACTCATCCACAAGGACGGATTCTGAATACACGGTCAGGTTCTTGGATGGAATGCCTAAGACTTCTATCCCATAGGAGCTTCTGTTGCCCGCTGGGTGTGTCCAGCTCAGGAATACAGAATTGGTGGTGATGTTATCTATGTTCATGATGTCAATTACATCAGGGACTGGAATAGAGAAAACACAGATACATGTAATGAGTTCTATGGTTTATTTTAAGAAACGTTTATATCCTGCATCTTCTTATCTGCACATTTTCATGCTTTCACACTAAAAGCAGGCCCGGCCTCAGTGCCAGGCGAACAAGGTGTCTCTCTTGTGCCCTGCGCCGCCGAGGGCCCAGAAGAGGAGGAAGAGGCAGTGAGGTAGGTGTGGGGGTGTCTGAGAGTTGTGTGTGTCCTCTTACCTTCTCCGCAGTGGGCCGCCTCCTGCAGTGTTGCTTCGTCACGGTGTCATATGACGTGGCACTGTCATGGCAATGTGACATCACTTGACACCGTGATGTGTGTTGGCATGGCAACGTGACTTCATGCCACCAAGACTTTGCCGGAGGAGGGATGCTCATCTAGGTAAGTCCCTCTTTTTTGTTTTTACAAGGTGGGGCCCCGTGGCAGCATGCCATCTTGGAACCCGCAAAGCCTAAGGCTGGCCCTAGAAGATGTACTAGGATTCGACGTAAAAATAGCACATCCGCCAGAATTCTGTTATGTTTTATGTTGGTAACTGATAGTATGATAGTCGTTCAGAGAGATATACTGTATAATTAATTTTTATTGCAAATAGAACATTAGATTACGGTGAGAGAATCTTTACATTTTCACACTCACTCACCTGTAAATGTAGAATTCACTGTCGTTAATCCAGACAAACCATTTCCAGCAATGGCAAAGATGCTGAATGTGTAATAATTTCCAGGCACCAACTGGTCCACAAGGACGGATTCTGAATACACGGTTAGGTTCTTGGATGGAATGCCTAAGACTTCTATCCCATAGGAGCTTCTGTTGCCTGCTGGGTGTGTCCAGCTCAGGAATACAGAATTGGTGGTGATATTATCAATGTTCATGTTGTTAATTACATCAGGGACTGGAATAGAGAAAACAAAAGATGTTTCTACATAAATGAGAATTCTTAGAATGTCATTTCAGATACTTGTATATTCTTCCTACTGTGTGAACACCGTATCTTGTTTTACTTTAATGAATTCAATGTAGATAAGAAGACTTTATATTGGCTAGCAACTCATCTCTACTGTGTCACAGTTGGCTTCATATTTAGGAAATGCCCAATCACTTCTAATTGCCTTTACATCGAATTCCAAGTTTTCCTTATCATGCTGAATGTTTTGTACTATTTAGATTTTTGGACTTAATAGAATAATTATATACTGTATATGAAACTATGGAGCATAAAATAAATATGTTACAGGAAATATGTCCTTAAATTAACTGACAATAAGTGAGATTATGTGCTAGTCCTCTCTGTACATTCTACACACATTACAAACATTTTAGTGAGGAAGTTCTTGTCCTTGTTCTAATATTTCCTTCCCTCACGACTATGAAATATGACACACTGGAAGATACGTCCAACTGAAATATCTGAGCTATAATTACAGCCCCAAGACTGATACTCACTGGTTATCCCGGAAACGTTAGTTGGATCCCCTTGGAAATTATTGTCCCCAACTACTGCAGAGACAAAGAATGTATATTCTGATCCCGGGGTGAGGTTAGAGATAGACATTGATTCTGTGGAACTTGTCAGATTTTGTGCGGAAGCCCCTATAATCTCTATCTGATAAAGCCTCCTGCCACCTTGGGGTGGGTCCCAAGTCAGAGCGACATCTGTTGTGGTTGTCGCACTAATATTCAGATTTCGGACAACATCTGGCTCTGGAAAAGAGATAAATATGTTAATAATACCGGAAGTTTCCATTAATAAGTTTGGCAATGACTGTTTTCAACTAAAATCTGCAACACTGTTTTCATACTAACTGGTGAATGTAGAATTCTCATATCTGGCCCCTTGTACATCTCCTCCTGCGACTGCCGAGATCATGAAAGTGTACATGTTTCCAGGAATGAGTCCTTGGATGGACAATGATTCTGAGGTCGTCGTCAGGTTCTGAGATGAATTTCCTGTAACCTCAATCCTGTAGAAACTGTGGTTGCCAACTGGTGGAAGCCAGCTCAGGTCTACAGAGCTAGTGGACACATTGTCAAGATGAACATCCCTGACCACTTCAGGTCCTGTATTCAGAAGATTAAAAAATGAATGAGAGATTCTACTGAACACTTGAAGTAAATGATGTCAATATAGGGAGCAAGTTTTATTCACTGATCATTCACTTTAATCATTATTAAGAATGAATCAAACAATATGGAACCATGAACAAATATTCACTTATAGACCAAATAGTCAGCTAATCCATATTCATCATATATTTCCACATCGACTGGGAAGGAAATTCAGATAAGCTATTCAAGAACCTACTACTGGATTAAATAACCCCAGATAAAACATGACATGAGTGTGTGTTCTATAGTTAGAGTAGAACATGAATTAGAAAAGGTGACATTAGTAACTGGTTTGGCCGTTTTCATTCTAACATGAGAACAGGGTTTTAGTAAAGCAGACCCATTCTAAGTGAGATGAAGGCCACAGAAGGAGGGGTGATATAAGTGGTTTTTTAGATGCGTGCATGCCAATTTAATAAGCAAAATAAAAGATAGTGATATCCTTTGCAGCATAGCTATGTACCAGTTATAGTCTGCCCAGGTAAATACTGTATAACAAGTGTTTGGGATTGAAGCAACAGAGGAGCTATTCCAACCCATTTAATAAATGCACCATTTAGCCTTTAATATATGAGGATACAGAATAAAGCCACACTTACTTGTATACAGGGAAATCTCACTTTCATAACCATATAAGAAATTGTTTCCTTCGTATGCTGATATCTGAAATGTGTACAGATTCCCGGGTATCAGACCCTCAATTAGCGCTTCTTGGGAGGTTCCTGACCAATTGCTGGTTGGAAAGCCATCAACATTTATTCTATAGGATATCTGCTGTCCTTCTCGAAGTTCCCAAACCAAGCGTACAGAGCTGGTGGATACATCTGTAGAACTGAGAATATCGGACACTGTGGAAACAAAATGGAATTAACATCCTATAAAAAGTGTCTTATAACAAGAACTGTCGGACGCTACAATCACTTATGTCCATGGTGTTCCCAGCTATCTACTATTAAAGGTGCTAATTCCCATTAACAGTGGAGTAGGACTAAATGGCTCTGTCACTGCTAACGTGCATTACATGGAATCACTGACCCATTTACCAATCAGAGAGTAGTTTTCTAGCAGAGAACCTCGGTGCAGAGGAATCTGTATAGTCATCATAACTCTGTGCCCAGGACATACTTGAGAATAAGAGGTAACCCTCAATGTACAACTTACTGGAAATAGATTTGATAAATAAATAAACTGCTTCTTGCATTAATACACACAGGGTGTTGCTGTGCGTAACAGTGTGCTGAAGAAATGCTACAAATCGCAGGGAAGATGTCAGGCTTTTCCTATTACCTGTACAAGACTTCCATATACCAGTTAGCGACCGGCCTGATTGTATACTTTCCATGTAAGTGAATACAATGCTGTGTGTGACACAGGCAGCTTAGTTTTGCATGGTGCTATTATCATTATTACACGTGTGATGGGATTTAGTGCAACTGACACCCACAACTTCAATGCAAAAACCTTTTCAAGGCGTCTAAAGAACCTTGCACCATTGTTTAAATGGATTGTGGTTCTATGCAATTAAAAACATTTCCACTACAGTTGGTCCAGCAGCAAAGGGGTTAAATACCTTCACACTATTTGTATAACATAGTGTAGTCTTTATACTTACATATGACTGACATGTCACTGCCGCTGCCCCGCAGATCATGCTCTCCACTAACTGCACAGATCCTCACTGTGTACTGGTTCCTCTGGGTCAGGTTAGTGATCGTCACTGATTCTGATATCACATTGAAACTCTGCGGCGGATCTCCCAACACTTCCACGAGATAAGAACTTCTGTTGCCTTCTGAGGGCAGCCAGCTGACATATAACGAGCTGGTGTTCACTTTAGAGACCTTTAGGATGGTCACATTACCTGGTCCTGAAAACCAAGAAAAACACAATATTCACCATTTCTCACTGCAAGTCCTTTCCTTAGTTATACAACTTCCTTCCAAACTCATTGCTGTAAGATGGGGTTAGCTCTCTGACAGGGAATGGGTTATATCTGCTCCTGAAGTATTAGAAGCAGCATTTTTCTCTTTCTAACCATAATAAAGACTTCCAACCCCAAACTGCATTGGGGTGTAAGATAAAGAGACAGTTCTGAGATCCCCCACGAGTGGTAATAACTATGTTAAAAGCAGCATTTATCCAATATTAATTCTAGGAACAGGGGAGTCTTTCTAGAACAATTTGATCCTTAAATATTTCTGTTGTTATAGTTACCAGAGGCCGGGTTTAGTTATGAAGATGCAGAACTGTGAAATATGTATCCAGTATAATAAAATACCACATTCTTAACCATTTCAATCCTCAGAGCTAAACCTCTACTACAGTATATTGCTTTGCTCTGATCCTCCAGCAGTAATTAATGTTATTATTGTCATTTTATGTAACTGACCTTGGATACAAGTTTTAATATCACTGAACAATGGGTGATATTTAATAAATACTGATAAGCTATAAGCCATCCTACCGGCCATTCTACTGAATGCAACACTTTGTAAACATGGCCCATAGTGTATAAATAAATCATTCAAGAGTAGCTAAGGTCATGGAAATTACTCACTTGTGTATAAAGCTATAGAGCTACTTTTTCCTGTTAAATTGTTTTCACCAACAAGAGCAGAGACCAGAAATGTGTAATAATTCCCAGGTGTCAGGTTTGCAATTGTAATAGAATTCATAGTCACTGGGTCACTGATAGTGGCATTTCCCAGGTTCTGGATCAAATAAGAACTTGTGTTGCCCTCTGGTGGCTGCCATTCCAGAAGTACAGAACTGGTGGTGATGGTGGGTGCTGTCAGGTCCATAACCTCTCCAGGTACTGCAAACAGAACACCAAGAAGGAATGAGATATTCTATTCTCCTGATACAATGTGTAGCATAGTGTACATTGTGTTACACAAATCTCTGGGGTGTATTCATAAAGCTACTGTAGCAGGTGGTAAGCAGTCAACTTGAATATGTTTATCTGGTGTTATTACTTTCCTATCAAGATTCATTTTATTTTCCAGAATACCTATGATGATGCTGGCTCTGGTCAATTTTTAGACATAGCGCCCATTACTATGCAGTCTTCTGCCATAAAACACCTTCCAGCGCTGGAAGAAACCTTACAGGCCATTCATTTGAATACGTTATAAGGTGTCTTCCAGCATCAGCCTACAGCAGAAGACTAATTTGTAAAATAGGCTTTTCTGTTAAAGCTATTCAGCATTATAGTATGTGAATCTTTCTATTTTCATGCATACTCACCTGTATTTGTAGAAGTCACTGTTTTATTCCCAGTCAAACCATTTCCAGAAATGGCAAAGATGCTGAATGTGTAATAATTTCCAGGCACCAACTGGTCCACAAGGACGGATTCTGAATACACGGTCAGGTTCTTGGATGGAATGCCTAAGACTTCTATCCCATAGGAGCTTCTGTTGCCCACTGCGTGTGGCCAGCTCAGGAATACAGAATTGGTGGTGATATTGTCTTTGGTGATGTTCCCAATAACATCAGGTACTGGAATAGAAAGCACACAGACACTTGAATGTACTTCCTAAGGATTGTATTTTAGTTATCCATATATACTTTGTACTCCTACATGCAATATCTTTGTTGTACTGTAATGTATTTAATGGACTCATGGTGAAAGAATTGATATAGGAAATATTACCATGTACTAAATCCATAGCATGTCCTAACATTAGCTTTATAAATTGCCCCTCCCACAGGCTGCTCTTACATGTTACACTGTTCCAATTCCCACATAACAGGATATATGTTGTTCTGGTAATGTAATGGATTGAAACTAAAGATGAAACATATATGCAGTTTTACAATTGATTAGTCTTTCCACCCTTTCTCATAGTCACCTGTAAATGTAGAAGTCACTGTCGTCTTCCCAGTCAAACCATTTCCAGCAATGGCAAAGATGCTGAATGTGTAATAATTTCCAGGCACCAACTGGTCCACAAGGACGGATTCTGAATACACGGTCAGGTTCTTTGATGGAATGCCTAAGACTTCTATCCCATAGGAGCTTCTGTTGCCCGCTGGGATTGGCCAGCTCAGGAATACAGAATTGGTGTTGATGTTATCTATGTTCATGATGTCAATTACATCAGGGACTGGAATAGAGAAAACACAGATACATGTAATGAGTTCTATGGTTTATTTTAAGAAACGTTTATATTCTGTATCTTCTTATCTGCACATTTTCATGCTTTCACACTAAAAGCAGGACCGGCCTCAGTGCCAGGCGAACAAGGTGTCCGCCTTGGGAAGAGGAGGAAGAGGCAGTGAGGTAGGTGTGAGGGTGTCTGAGTGTTGTGTGTGTCCTCTTACCTTCTTCGCAGTGGGCTGCCTCCTGCAGTGTTGCGTCATCACGGTGTCATATGACGTAGCATTGTCATGGCAATGTTACATCACTTGACACCATGATGTGTGTTGGCATGGCAACGTGACTTCATGCCACCAAGACTTTGTCGGAGGAGCGATGCTCATCTAGGTTAGTCCCTCTTTTTTGTTTTTACAGGGTGGGGCCCGTGGCAGCATGCCATCTTGGGACCCGCAAAGCCTAAGGCTGGCCCTGGAAGATGTACTAGGATTCGACGTAAAAATAGCACATCCGCCAGAATTCTGTTATTTTTTATGTTGGTAACTGATAGTATGATGGTCGTTCAGAGAGAAATACTGTATAATTCATTTTTATTGCAAGTAGAACATTAGTGTCCTGGAACAGGATTATACATTGTCTCTGTTCTCACACTGCCAGCTCTCCCCAAGGGAGTTACATGTTTTTTCCCTGCTCTGATGCAGCCAAAGCTGTGTAAACTGCAACATTATTGAAACATGTTCCCCTCTTTACACGGCCACTTGTTGGTTGCCCTGGCAACCTCCCAATCCTATAGCCATAGGGTTGGTTTAGCCCTGTTGTTCCCCTGCCCCCTTCTGTTTAAAGGATTGGTCCTCAACCTGTTCCTGTCTGTCCCTGGAAAGTGTATTTCCTTTTCCTAACAAGCTGCCTAAGTGAGTACACTCTCCCCTCCATTGCTCCCTCTGCAAAGGCAATCATTTTCTAGCATCCCCCCATAACAATGCACCTTCCTCTCAGAGAAGCACTCTCTCACTGCAGAACACCTTCTCAGCCATAGGTCATTCTCCTGACAAGAGAATTCTGGCAATAACATCATTAACAAGTACCTTTTATTTCTGTAACTCCCCCAAATAAAGTTGAAGAAAATAGAAGGACTTAGAATAGAATAGAAGGGGACGAGTTAGCTATCTGGACTCATTCACATACTACATATGACTCTGGTTCCAGAATAATTAGATTACAGTCTGTGAATATTTAAATTTTAACACTTACTCACCTGTAAATGTAGAAGTCACTGTCGTCTTCCCAGTCAAACCATTTCCAGCAATGGCAAAGATGCTGAATGTGTAATAATTTCCAGGCACCAACTCATCCACAAGGACGGATTCTGAATACACGGTCAGGTTCTTGGATGGAATGCCTAAGACTTCTACCCCATAGGAGCTTCTGTTGCCCACTGGGTGTGTCCAGCTCAGGAATACAGAATTGGTGGTGATATTGTCTTTGGTGATGTTCCCAATAACATCAGGTACTGGAATGGAAAGCATACAGACACTTGAATGTACTTCCTAAGGATTGTATTTTAGTTATCCATATATACTTTGTACTCCTACATGCAATATCTTTGTTGTACTGTAATGTATTTAAATGGACTCATGGTGAAAGAATTGATATACAGGAAATATTACCATGTACTAAATCCATAGCATGTCCTAACATTATCTTTATAAATTGCCCCTCCCACAGGCTGCTCTTATATTTTACACTGTTCCAATTCCCACATAACAAGATATATGTTGTTCTGGTAATGTAATGAATTGAAACTAAAGATGAAACATATATGCAGTTTTACAATTGATTAGTCTTTCCACCCTTTCTCATAGTCACCTGTAAATGTAGAAGTCACAGTCGTCTTCCCAGTCAAACCATTTCCAGCAATGGCAAAGATGCTGAATGTGTAAAAATTCCCAGGCACCAACTGGTCCACAAGGACGGATTCTGAATACACGGTCAGGTTCTTGGATGGAATGCCTAAGACTTCTATCCCATAGGAGCTTCTGTTGCCTGCTGGGTGTGTCCAGCTCAGGAATACAGAATTAGTGGTGATATTGTCAATGTTCATGTTGTTAATTACATCAGGAACTGGAATAGAGAAAACAAAAGATGTTTCTACATAAATGAGAATTCTTAGAATGTCATTTCAGATACTTGTATATTCTTCCTACTGTGTGTACACCGTATCTTGTTTTACTTTAATGGATTCAATATAGATAAGATGACTTTATATTGGCTAGCAACTCATCTCTACTGTGTCACAGTTGGCTTCATATTTAGGAAATGCCCAATCACTTCTAATTGCCTTTACATCGAATTCCAAGTTTTCCTTATCATGCTGAATGTTTTGTACTATTTTGGTTTTTGGATTCAATAGAATATCTATATACTGTACTAGCTGAGAGACCCGGCGTTGCCCGTGAGTTAAATTTCCCGCTAGGAGGAGTGCCACACACACAGTGACACACACACGTCACCTCTCCTTCCGGGCGCCGCCATCTTAGTTACTCCGCGAGGGAGGAAGAGGGTCCTTCCGGGCACCGCCATCTTAGGCGCCGCATGGCAGCTGCAGGCTGCCTACCCACTGCCTGTTCCCCCGCCGGGGAGGGAGTTGAGTGGAGTGCCGGGGAGGGAGGGAGGTGAGTGGAGCACTGGGGAGGGAGGTGAGTGGAGCGCCGGGGAGGGAGGGAGGTGAGTGGAGCGCCGGGGAGGGAGGGAGGTGAGTGCAGCGCCAGGGAGGGAGGGAGGTGAGTGGAGCGCCGGGGAGGGAGGGAGGTGAGTGGAGCGCCGGGGAGGGAGGGAGGTGAGTGGAGCGCCGGGGAGGGAGGTGAGTGGAGCGCCGGGGAGGGAGGTGAGTAGAGCGCCGGGGAGGGAGGGAGGTGAGTGGAGCACTGGTGAGGGAGGTGAGTGGAGCGCCAGGGAGGAAGGTGAGTGGAGCGCCGGGGAGGGAGGGAGGTGAGTGGAGCACCAGGGAGGGAGGTGAGTGGAGCGCCGGGGAGGGAGGTGAGTGGAGCGCCGGGGAGGGAGGTGAGTGGAGCGCCGGGGAGGGAGGTGAGTGGAGCACCAGGGAGGGAGGTGAGTGGAGCACCGGGGAGGGAGGTGAGTGTGATGGGGAGGGAGAGGACAGAGAGAGTGTGTGTGTGGCCGAGGGGGAAGAGAGGTGTGTGTGTGTGTGTGTGTGTGTGTGTGTGTGTGTGTGTGTGTGTGTGTGTGTGTGTGTGTGTGTGTGTGTGTGTGTGTGTGTGTGTGTGTGTGTGGCAGTTGGGTGACATCAGACCCACCAATCTGATTGGCCAGAGGCTGAGGACCAATCAGATTCACCGCAGCTAGTACCAACCTTTCGATTTTATATATTAAGATATGAAACTATGGAGCATAAAATAAATATGTTACGGTTAATATGTCCTTAAATTAACTTAAGGGATAAGTCCTGCAAACTGTGAACCTATTCTCATCGTCCCCCATGTTCTTCCCAAGGTTCCCCATTTACCCCAACATCCCCCATGATCTTCCCATTGTTCCCCATTTTACCCTTTGTCCCCCATGATCTTCCCATCATTCCCCATTTTCCCCATGATCTTCCCATCGTTCCCCATTTTGCCCATCGTCCCCCATGATCTTCCCATCGTTCCCCATTTTGCCCATCGTCCCCCATGATCTTCCCATGGTTCCCCATTTTCCACATCGTCCCCCATGATCTTCCCATCGTGGGGCAAAATGGGGAACGATGGGAAAATCATGGGGGACGATGGGCAAAATGGGTAACCATGGGAAAATCATGGGGGACGATGGGGAAAATGGGGAACAATGGTAAGATCATAGGGGACAATGGGGAAAATGGGGAATGATGGGAAGATCATGGGGGACGATGGGGAAAATGGGGGACGATGGGGAAAATCATGGGGGATGATGGGGAAAATGGGGAACGATGGGAAGATCATGGGGAACGATGGGGAAAATGTGGAATGATGGGAAGATCATGGGGACGATGGTTAACGATCGCAAGATCATGGGGGACGATGGGGTAAATGGGTAACAATGGGAAGATCATGGGGGACAATGGGGAAAATAGGGAACGATGGGAAGATCATGGGGGACGATGGGGTAAATGGGGAACGATGGGAAGATCATGGGGGACAATGGGGAAAATAGGGAACGATGGGAAGATCATGGGGGACGATGGGGAAAATGGGGAAGGATTGAAAATCATGGGGATGATGGGGAAAATGGGGAACGATGGGAAGATCATGGGGGATGATGGGGAAAATGGGGAAAGATGGGAAGATCATGGGGGACAATGGGCAAAATGGGGAACGATGGGAAAAATATTGGGGATGATGGAGAAAATGGGAAACGATGGGAAGATCATGGGGGACGATGGGGAAAATTGGGAATGATGGGAAGATCATGGGGGACGATGGGGAAAATGGGGAATGATGGGAAGATCATGGGGGACGATGGGGAAAATGGGGATCATGGGAAGATCATGGGGGACGATGGGGAAAATGGGGAAGGATGGGAAGATCATGGGGACAATGGGCAAAATGGGGAACGATGGGAAAAATATTGGGGATGATGGAGAAAATGGGGAACGATGGGAAGATCATGGGGGACGATGGGGAAAATGGGGAATGATGGGAAGATCATGGGGGACGATGGGGAAAATGGGGATCATGGGAAGATCATAGGGGACGATGGGGAAAATGGGGAAGGATGGGAAGATCATGGGGACGATAGGGAAAATGGGGAACGATGGGAAGATCATGGGGGACGATGGGGAAAATGGGGGAAAATGGGGAACGATGGGAAGATCATGGGGGACGATGGGGAAAATGGGGGAAAATGGGGAACAATGGGAAGATCATGGGGGATGACTGGCAAAATGGGGAACGATGGGAAGATCATGGGTGACGATGGGGAAAATGGGGAACGATGGGAAGATCATGGGGATGATGGGCAAAATAGGGAACGATGGGAAGATCATGGGGACGATGGGGAAAATGGGGAACGATGGGAAGATCATGGGGGACGATGGGGAAAATGGGGAACGATGGGAAGATCATGGGGATGATAGGGAAAATGGGGAACAATGGGAAGATCATGGGGGACAATGGAGAACGATGGGAAGATCATGGGGACGATGGGGAAAATGGGGAAGGATGGGAAGATCATGGGGGACGATGGGGAAAATGTGGAATGATGGGAAGATCATGGGGGACGATGGTTAACGATCGCAAGATCATGGGGGACGATGGTGTAAATGGGTAACAATGGGAAGATCATGGGGGACAATGGGGAAAATAGGGAACGATGGGAAGATCATGGGGGACGATGGGGTAAATGGGGAACGATGGGAAGATCATGGGGGACAATGGGGAAAATAGGGAACGATGGGAAGATCATGGGGGACGATGGGGAAAATGGGGAAAGATTGAAAATCATGGGGATGATGGGGAAAATGGGGAACGATGGGAAGATCATGGGGGATGATGGGAAAAATGGGGAAAGATGGGAAGATCATGGGGGACAATGGGCAAAATGGGGAACGATGGGAAAAATATTGGGGATGATGGAGAAAATGGGGAACGATGGGAAGATCATGGGGGACGATGGGGAAAATTGGGAATGATGGGAAGATCATGGGGGACGATGGGGAAAATGGGGAATGATGGGAAGATCATAGGGGACGATGGGGAAAATGGGGATCATGGGAAGATCATGGGGGATGATGGGGAAAATGGGGAAGGATGGGAAGATCATGGGGGACAATGGGCAAAATGGGGAACGATGGGAAAAATATTGGGGATGATGGAGAAAATGGGGAACGATGGGAAGATCATGGGGGATGATGGGGAAAATTGGGAATGATGGGAAGATCATGGGGGACGATGGGGAAAATGGGGAATGATGGGAAGATCATGGGGGACGATGGGGAAAATGGGGATCATGGGAAGATCATGGGGGACGATGGGGAAAATGGGGAAGGATGGGAAGATCATGAGGACGATGGGGAAAATGGGGAACGATGAGAAGATCATGGGGGACGATGGGGAAAATGGGGGAAAATGGGGAACGATGGGAAGATCATGGGGGACGATGGGGAAAATGGGGGAAAATGGGGAACAATGAGAAGATCATGGGGGATGACTGGCAAAATGGGGAACGATGGGAAGATCATGGGTGACGATGGGGAAAATGGGGAACGATGGGAAGATCATGGGGATGATGGGCAAAATAGGGAACGATGGGAAGATCATGGGGACGATGGGGAAAATGGGGAACGATGGGAAGATCATGGGTGACGATGGGGAAAATGGGGAACGATGGGAAGATCATGGGGATGATAGGGAAAATGGGGAACAATGGGAAGATCATGGGGGACGATGGAGAACGATGGGAAGATCATGGGGACGATGGGGGAAATGGGGAAGGATGGGAAGATCATGGGGGACGATGGGGAAAATGGGGAACGATGGAAAGATCATGGGGACGATGGGGAAAATGGGGAACAATGGGAAGATCATGGGAAGATCATGGGGGATGATGGAGAATGATGGGAAGATCATGGGGATGATGGGGAAAATGGGGAAGGATGGGAAGATCATGGGGATGATGGGGAAAATGGGGAAGGATGGGAAGATCATGGGGAACGATGGGGAAAATGGGGAACGATGGAAAGATCATGGGGGACGATGGGGACGATGGGGAAATGGGGAATGATGGGAAGATCATGGGGGACGATGGACAAAATGGGGAACGATGGGAAGATCATGGGGGACAATGGGGAAAATGGGGAACGATGGGAAGATCATGGGGACGATGGGGAAAATGGGGAAGGATGGGAAGATCATGGGGGACGATGGGGAAAATGGGGAACGATGGAAAGATCATGGGGACGATGGGGAAAATGGGGAACAATGGGAAGATCATGGGAAGATCATGGGGGATGATGGAGAACGATGGAAAGATCATGGGGACGATGGGGAAAATGGGGAACGATGGGAAGATCATGGGTGACGATGGGGAAAATGGGGAACGATGGGAAGATCATGGGGATGATAGGGAAAATGGGGAACAATGGGAAGATCATGGGGGACGATGGAGAACGATGGGAAGATCATGGGGACGATGGGGGAAATGGGGAAGGATGGGAAGATCATGGGGGACGATGGGGAAAATGGGGAACGATGGAAAGATCATGGGGACGATGGGGAAAATGGGGAACAATGGGAAGATCATGGGAAGATCATGGGGGATGATGGAGAATGATGGGAAGATCATGGGGATGATGGGGAAAATGGGGAAGGATGGGAAGATCATGGGGAACGATGGGGAAAATGGGGAACGATGGAAAGATCATGGGGGACGATGGGGACGATGGGGAAATGGGGAATGATGGGAAGATCATGGGGGACGATGGACAAAATGGGGAACGATGGGAAGATCATGGGGGACAATGGGGAAAATGGGGAACGATGGGAAGATCATGGGGACGATGGGGAAAATGGGGAAGGATGGGAAGATCATGGGGGACGATGGGGAAATGGGGAACGATGGAAAGATCATGGGGACGATGGGGAAAATGGGGAACAATGGGAAGATCATGGGAAGATCATGGGGGATGATGGAGAACGATGGAAAGATCATGGGGACGATGGGGAAAATGGGGAACAATGGGAAGATCATGGGAAGATCATGGGGGAAAATGGGGAAGGATGGGAAGATCATGGGGAACGATGGGGAAAATGGGGAACGATGGAAAGATCATGGGGGATGATGGGGATGATGGGGAAATGGGGAACGATGGGAAGATCATGGGGGACGATGGACAAAATGGGGAACGATGGGAAGATCATGGGGGACAATGGGGAAAATGGGGAACGATGGGAAGATCATGGGGGACGATGGTGAACGATGGCAAGATCATGGGGGACGATGGGGTAAATGGGGAACGATGGGAAGATCATGGGGGACGATGGGGAAAATGGGGAATGATGGGAAGATCATGGGGGACGATGGGGAAAATGGGGAATGATGGGAAGATCATGGGGGACGATGGGGAAAATGGGGAACGATGGGAAGATCATGGGGGACGATGGGGAAAATGGGGAACGATGGGAAGATCATGTGGGATGATGTGGAAAATGGGGAACGAAAGGAAGATAATGGGGGACGATGGGGAAAATGGGGACCGATGGAAAAATCATGGGGGATGATGGGGAAAATGGGGAACGATGGGAAGATCATGGGGGACGATGGGAAGATCATGGGGAACTATGGGGAAAATGGGGAACGATGGGAAGATCATGGGGGATGATGGGGAAAATGGGGAACGATGAGAAGATCATAGGGACGATGGTGAACGATGGCAAGATCATGGGGGACGATGGGGTAAATGGGGAATGATGGGAAGATCATGGGGACAATGGGAAAATAGGGAACGATGGGAAGATCATGGGGACGATGGGGAAAATGGGGAAGGATGGGAAGATCATGGGGACAATGGGGAAAATGGGGAACGATGGGAAGATCATGGGGACGATGGGGAAAATGGGGAAGGATGGGAAGATCATGGGGACAATGGGGAAAATGGGGAACGATGGGAAGATCATGGGGGACGATGGGGAAAATGGGGAACGATGGGAAGATCATGGGGGATGATGGGGAAAATGGGGAAAGATGGGAAAATCATGGGGGACGATGGGGAACAATGGGAAAGTCATGTAGGACGATGGGAAAAATGGGGAACGATGGGAAGATCATGGGGGACAATAGCAAAATGGGGAACGATGGGAAAAATATTGGGGACGATGGAGAAAATGGGGAACGATGGGAAGATCATGGGGGACGATGGGGAAAATTGGGAACGATGGGAAGATCATGGGGCACGATGGGGAAAATGGGGAATGATGGGAAGATCATGGGGGACGATGGGGAAAATGGGGAATGATGGGAAGATCATGGGGGATGATGGGGAAAATGGGGAAGGATGGGAAGATCATGGGGACGATGGGGAAAATGGGGAACGATGGGAAGATCATGGGGGACGATGGGGAAAATGGGGAATGATGGGAAGATCATGGGGACGACTGGCAAAATAGGGAACGATGGGAAGATCATGGGTGACGATGGGGAAAATGGGGAAGGATGGGAAGATCATGGGAACGATGGGGAAAATGGGGAACGATGGAAAGATCATGGGGGACGATGGGGACGATGGGGAAATGGGGAACAATGGGAAGATCATGGGGGACGATGGACAAAATGGGGAACGATGGGAAGATCATGGGGGACAATGGTGAAAATGGGGAACGATGGGAAGATCATGGGGGACGATGGTGAACGATGGCAAGATCATGGGGGACGATGGGGTAAATGGGGAACGATGGGAAGATCATGGGGGACGATGGGGAAAATGGGGAACGATGGGAAGATCATGGGGGACGATGGGGAAAATGGGGAACGATGGGAAGATCATGGGGGACGATGGGGAAAATGGGGAACGATGGGAAGATCATGGGGGACGATGGGGAAAATGGGGAAAGATGGGAAGATCATGTGGGATGATGCGGAAAATGGGGAACAAAAGGAAGATAATGGGGGACGATGGGGAAAATGGGGACCGATGGAAAAATCATGGGGGATGATGGGGAAAATGGGGAACGATGGGAAGATCATGAGGGACGATGGGAAGATCATGGGGAACGATGGGGAAAATGGGGAACGATGGGAAGATCATGGGGGATGATGGGGAAAATGGGGAACGATGGGAAGATCATGGGGACGATGGTGAACGATGGCAAGATCATGGGGGACGATGGGGTAAATGGGGAATGATGGGAAGATCATGGGGACAAAGGGGAAAATAGGGAACGATGGGAAGATCATGGGGGACGATGGGGAAAATGGGGAAGGATGGGAAGATCATGGGGACAATGGGGAAAATGGGGAACGATGGGAAGATCATGGGGGACGATGGGGAAAATGGGGACGGATGGGAAGATCATGGGGACAATGGGGAAAATGGGGAACGATGGGAAGATCATGGGGGACGATGGGGAAAATGGGGAACGATGGGAAGATCATGGGGGATGATGGGGAAAATGGGGAACGATGGGAAAATCATGGGGGACGATGGGGAAAATGGGAAGGTCATGGGGGACGATGGGAAAAATGGGGAACGATGGGAAGATCATGGGGGACAATGGGCAAAATGGGGAACGATGGGAAAAATATTGGGGACGATGGAGAAAATGGGGAACGATGGGAAGATCATGGGGACAATGGGGAAAATGGGGAACGATGGGAAGATCATGGGGGACGATGGGGAAAATGGGGAATGATGGGAAGATCATGGGGGACAATGGGGAAAATGGGGAATGATGGGAAGATCATGGGGGACGATGGGGAAAATGGGGAAGGATGGGAAGATCATGGGGACGATGGGGAAAATGGGGAACGATGGGAAGATCATGGGGGACGATGGGGAAAATGGGGAACGATGGGAAGATCATGGGGATGACTGGCAAAATAGGGAACGATGGGAAGATCATGGGTGACGATGGGGAAAATGGGGAACGATGGGAAGATCATGGGGATTATGGGCAAAATAGGGAACGATGGGAAGATCATGGGGGACGATGGGGAAAATGGGGAATGATGGGAAGATCATGGGGGACGATGGGGAAAATGGGGAATGATGGGAAGATCATGGGGGACGATGGGGAAAATGGGGAAGGATGGGAAGATCATGGGGACGATGGGGAAAATGGGGAACGATGGGAAGATCATGGGGGACGATGGGGAAAATGGGGAACGATGGGAAGATCATGGGGACGACTGGCAAAATAGGGAACGATGGGAAGATCATGGGTGACGATGGGGAAAATGGGGAACGATGGGAAGATCATGGGGATTATGGGCAAAATAGGGAACGATGGGAAGATCATGGGGACAATGGGGAAAATGAGGAACGATGGGAAGATCATGGGGGACTACGGGGAGAATGGGGAACGATGGGAAAATCATGGGGGACGATGGGAAGATCATGGGGAAAATAGGGAACGATGGGAAGATCATGAGGGGCGATGGGGAAAATGGGGAATGATGGGAAGATCATGGGGGACGATGACACCGTGATTCGCGTTGCCATGGCAACGTGACTTCATGCCTGCAAGACTTTGCCGGAGGAGGGATGCTCATCTTGGTAAGACCCTTTTTTTTATTTTTACATGGTGGGGCCCCGTGGCAGCATGCCATCTTGGGACCCGCAAAGCCTAAGGCTGGCCCTAGAAGATGTACTACAATTCGTCGTAAAAATAGCACATCCGCCAGAATTCTGTTATTTTCTATGTTGGTAACTGATAGTATGATGGTCGTTCAGAGAGAGATATATAATGAATTTTTATTGCAAGTAGAACATTAGATTACCGTCTGTGAATCTTTAAATTTTCACACTTACTCACCTGTAAATGTCGAATTCACCGTCGTCTTCCCAGACAAACCATTTCCAGCAATGGCAAAGATGCTGAATGTGTAATAATTTCCAGGCACCAACTGGTCCACAAGGACGGATTCTGAATACACGGTCAGGTTCTTTGATGGAATGCCTAAGACTTCTATCCCATAGGAGCTTCTGTTGCCTGCTGGGTGTGTCCAGCTCAGGAATACAGTATTAGTGGTGATATTGTCAATATTCATGTTCTCAATAACATTGGGGACTGAAACAGAGAAAACAAAACGATGTTTCTACATAAATGATAATTATTAGAATGTCACTTCAGATATCCTTAGATTCTTCCTAATGCGTATGTTCACATTACCTTGTTTTACTTTAATGTATTCAATATACATAAGAAGACTTTATTTTGGCTGGTAACTTCCAACCATTTTTTTTATTTAAATCAAGATTTTTACAAATATACTCGTCAATCAGATGCAACAGACCCTGGACTTCGCCGAGACTAGAGACCAAGGGAATGATGTAGGGAGACACCATGTCATCAAAGCTTTGCCCAGCAACACTTGAAGAATTGTTCAAGACATTTAATTGGGAGAAAAAGGAATCAAACAATGGTGAATACTTGAATTACTTATGATTTGCAGATGACATTGTTATTTTTGCCACCAGTCTAGAAGTTCTCCAGCAATTAATATTACTCTCAGCAAGACCGAAGTGATGTTCAACAAATATGTCAACTCAGCAAAGATCGAAATAAATTGAATAGAACAAGAAGAAGTTGAAGACAATGTCTACCTTCGCCAGCAAGTAACAATGGATGGAAACCTATTGAATGGAATTAATAGGAGAATGAAGATGGGAAAGAGTGCATTTGGAAGAAACAAGACAATCTTTCAAGAGAACCTTCCACTGTGCCTCAAAAGGAAAGTTGTCAACCAGTGTATTCTGTGAAACATGGACCCTAAATTGGGAGAGAAAATTCAGAAGCTTCAGGCAACTCAAAGAAGTATGGAGAAGTGCATGCTGGGTATTACCTGAAGAGACGGGAAAAAGTATGAATGGGTTCAAAACAAACGTCTGGCATCACCTGGGTGAAATGAAAATAGCAGTGGGCCGGACATGATGCAAGAAGAAATTGCCATTGTTAGTAAAAGATGGTACTCTACTGGATTCCAAAGGGATATTAAAATACCAAGACGACGACCACTAGTAAGATGGGAGGTTGAAATCAGAAAATGTAATGGAGCAATATGGAGAAGAGAGGCTGTTACCGCAGTACCTAGATCATTGGGGGAGGCCTTCATCCAGCAGTGGGGAGACAAGGCTAGAGATAATGATATATATATATATATATATTAAATTATGACGCATAGAATAACTATGATAGTCAAAGTCTGTCCTTCAATTAACTTATGGGAAAAGTGTTTGGTGAAGCAGTAATATCTTTATAGGTTGCTATAGCATACACTAAGGCTAGGTCCCCAGTGGCCGCTGCTGCGCGCGGCCAAGGCGTGCTCGCCACACACCAGAGCGCAGCTCTTTATGGGGCAGGCCCCAGTTGGCATGAGTGCGTGCACGCACAAGGCGCGATGCATGACTGACTTGGCAAAAAGACAACTTTTTTGTCTTTTGGTGTGGCAGCCAAGCATTGGCCACATCTCGGCGACGGTGATGGCGAACCAGCCGTGTGACGTCATGTCTGCCGCGCCCCCGCCATGCCCCCCCCTCGTCGGATCTCCTGCTCTACACTATAAGCACAACCACAGGTCGCGGCAGAAGCAGGTGCATGCACCGCCAGACGATCTGGCGCGCGTGCAGCCGTGACTACTGGGGCCATAGCCTAAGGGAGATCATCAGCAAGTAAAGTACTCTCTTTATGTTCTAAATCATGAATTATATCTGTACTATCATTATAATTATTATTATTATAATTATTACTACTACATCTACCCAAATGGCAAAACAATTAAACAAACAGTTATTTTAACTATAGAAAAATGTAGGTTTACATGTGTTCAGCTTTTGTGTTTTTTTGGGTAACAATGTAAGAATCAGAGTGTTAGTCTATGCATTTTATAAATTCCTGTATTTTATAAATGTGTATAAATACAAACATTTTAGTGAGGAAGTTCTTGTCCTTGTTCTAATATTTCCTTTCCTCAATACTGTTTATTCTGAAATATGACACACTGGAAGATACGTCCAACTGATAGTATCTGAGCTATAATTACAGCCCCAGGACTGATACTCACTGGTTATCCCGGAAACGTTAGTTGGATCCCCTTGGAAATTATTGTCCCCAACTACTGCAGAGACAAAGAATGTATATTCTGAGCCCGGGATGGGGTTAGATTTTAGGCATTCATGGCCAGTTATTACCCTGTCCTGGGATCAATAATACCCACAGGCTATGCATGTGTATTTTTCATTATTAAGATACTACACCAATTACCAACAGTCCACCCCTGACCTGCCACGAGCTCCTCCAGCCCACATCCGGATTTCCTTCCACCTGTACAGTATGTCCTGTCCCTCCGGAGATAATACCCCTAGAGGTGGCCTCCCCTTCCTCCCGATACAACCGGGTGATCTACCCTACCTCCTGCCCCTGGATGCCCCAGAACTTTTACGAATCGGAGAGCAGGAATTTCATTGATTCCTATAATCCTCATGCATTTAGCCTTTCATTTTCATTGCTAAAGACACTCACTTGTGTATATAGATATATCGCTGCTATTTCCCTGTAAAGGTAAATGGTTTTCACCAACGACAGCAGAGACCAGGAAGGTGTAATCATTTCCAGGTGTCAGGTTTCCGATCGTGACAGAATTTGAAGTCACTGTCATATTGAAAGTTGGATCTTGCAACATTTGTATCCCATAAGAACTGGCATTGCCCTCTGGTGGTTGCCAGCTGAGAGCCACAGAAGTGGGGTTGATGTTGAGTGCAGTCACATTTTGGACCTTTCCAGGTACTGCAAAAAGAACGAAGAGTTGCTGATATCATATCCGAATTAAGATCCATGCAGGTGTACAATATTAGAAGCTGGAATCTCTTTGTAAAATACACGATTTGTTAAGAACATGTCAATGAAATGTACAATTACTCAACTGAACATAATCTATTGCTGTATATAATAGTATAATCCAGCACCAATGTCACGCACTCACGCCACGTTTTGATTATTTCCTGAATATGCAAGAGGGCCAAATGTATAAAGAATGCCAAGTACTTAATGAATTTATCTAGAACTGTGGTGCACAACTCCAGTTCTCAACACTCTAAGGCTGCGCTTATAGTGCTGTCGACAGCGCTAGCGCCGTCACGGCAAGACAAATGCATTGCCACCATCGCGTGCGCTTATAGTAAGCGCGACGCGACGGCGCAATGGAGAGACGGATTGGTCGCAATCGCTGGAAGTCATCTCTATTTGATTTTCCAGCGACCGTCGCCTGACCGTCGCCAGCACTATAAGCGCAGCCTTAGACTGAGCCACCTGTGCTGAAGCTGGGATATCCTTACATCCTGATCTGTTTGGGGGTCTTGAGATCTGGAGTGCACACCTGATCTGGAAGTGGCTCAATAAATGGTAAGCATGGCTTACTCAGAGCCATACATGGATTGAACATGCGTTACATTTTAATTATGGACAGACGTGAATGATTAAATGATGCTTCCCCATGCTTCCTAAATGTAAAAAGAACATACATTTAGCAATTTCATCACACACTTTACTCCTGTTATCTACATAGCGATCTCCAGTTATTTAAATTATCAATGTCTTAATTTTCCAAAGGTGCAAAATAATACAGAGCAAAAGCTAAATGGGATATATTATAACACAGCCTGTGAGCAAACACATCTCTTCTCTAGTAGGGTGTGAAATCATTCTTCGATATTTTCTCGTTTGTTCTGCTTTTTTTAATATGGCACAAAGTGAGGAAATTCACCAGTTTTGCATTTGTAGGTGAAGTGCTCACGTGGAGTTTTTTCAGTTAAACTTTTGAGTTATTGTCAATCGTCTGCAAGTCCAGATATCTCATCTAAATGCTCAAATGTTACCTGCATTAAAAGATATGCTCAGTGCGCCTCCTTCCTTGGATTCATTGTATGCGGATATGAAGGCCGTGTAGTAGTTTCCAGGGATCAGTTGGGACAGATCAGCATTCTCCAAGGTCACATTGAAATCTAATGGGGGGTCTCCAATCACTATCACTTTGTAGCCAGTGGCTCCTTCCTGTGGGGATTCCCATTCCAAAACCGCACTTGAGGTTGACACCAGCTTGAGATTTAGGTTCCGGATAATACCAGGACCTGAAATACATCCACAACTCCAATGAATGTGATGTTCCCAACCATCACCATTCAACCAAATAATACTGAGCAAAATGAATGGCTTGTGATACTGTCCACATGCAATCTGTGCCATTGACCTTATAGTATCACAGAATATCATAATACTATATTATAAATACTCCATAGAATGTAGCTGTAAAGCTTGAAGAGTATATACAACGTGTAATGATCTGACCGTCAGTGGCACAAGTAACATATGTAAAACATCACTGCTTAATACTTGATTGTTTTGCAAAGAGCATTTTACAAAAATAACCTGTCATTTCCATCCACTAATTTGTACAAGAGTAAAGTAATAGAGCTTTAACTCTTTAATTATGTTTATTCCCGTTATTGGAATGTCAGGTAAAGGTCGGCTTTCAGGGTGATCTCATGGGCCTATAATCTGGCCATCAGAAGGTCAGTGGCAGCAGGCTCCAGACAGAAGATCCAGCCTGAAGAATGTGGACCCTTGTACCTGGGAGGCAGGGTCCTGTAACAGGAAAGGAAGACAGACATGACTTTGTATCTCAGGTTTAAGCATCAGCTGCTTGATGACGGTTCAGCTCTGTAACACCAGAGAGAGGAAGCATCGGCAAATCAAAAATGAATGTATGAGAAATGCAAAATGCAATGGATACGTTTTGGAATGACAAACAGACCTATGATATGATAAATGTAAAAAGATAATAACAATGAAACATGTGAATAGGCTGGAAGGGTCTTATGTAACAGTGGTGTTTAGTAGATATGGGCCTGTATCACTTCTCAGGTTGACTACAAGGCAGCCCAATCAGTTATCAGCATCATATGAGCACTTGTCAGATATGACAAATTCATTGAAGCGCAGAGCTCTATAAAGCCTTCACTGTTACAGTGCGTGGAAATAACACACAATCAAAACACACGGGATAGTAATCTCATCTTTATTGGTAGTATAGATAATAGTCTTATTAAGTATTGATGGGATGGTGCAGAACATCAGGGAGGACGGCAGATCACTCATGATTCACTCAGGAGCTGAAAGAAAATCAAACTTAACCATAACTGATCCAAAGAAAGACTCAGATGAGTGAGGTTCGGAGATGTCTCCCTATGAAAGAGGAGTAATACGAAGCGACTGATTTAGCCAATTCATTCCTATTGAGTCTGAGAAGCGGTGTGTATGCACTTGTACTAGTGTTACATCAATTATTAATTGAAGTCAAATATATTGATAACAAGGTACCTCTTTTGTATTGTGAAAACACACTGGATAGAGTGGCATGGAATGGAAGCCACACGTAGCCCAGTACCATTTTATTGTTATTCTAGGTGAGAAAGAAGACAGCAAAAGCACCAACAGGGAATGTTGGCAAACAAACGCGAGGGATCAACCACCCTAGAATAAGCCCGGAAGAAGGTATGACTACAGGAGGGAATGCCGGGGTATCTGTGTCTGAGTCACGGTGCGGTAACGCAAAGCACGGCAGAAAAGAAATGGTTATGTCTTATGCTACAGAAGCCATATGACTCTGATGCTCACTTTGGTAATATGCTAAATATTGACATAATATAAAAAGTAGCCACATGACTAATGATTAGGTTATGGTTCAGCAGTTATTACCGTCCGTGCAGCTCCAGGATAAGACTGGGGCAATAATTTAAAATGCCTGGACCGAATAAACGGAATAAAAACTCACTGCGCCCACATTTTCTTGGTATTTTTTTAATACACATCTTTGTACATATAGACAGGATATTTACATTGACAACATATACAGATTTCCAAGTGTGGTATGTGGGGGGTTAATAATCAGGCAAGAAGTTCCAGCTAATAAAAAAATGTAGTCAGATGAAAATAATATTTCCTCTTTCACTGAAAGAATCCATTAAAAATGGTGAATGCAAATACTGTTAGCGGATAATGCACACAGATAAAGCTGTACCTGGGAGAAGAAGAGAAGCAGAGATTGTATTATACATTATATATCATGATCTCTAACAGATGTTCCTGTGATCTTCGGGTCAACATTAGCCATGGAAATATAGTTTTGTTCCCCATCCCTGGAAGAGAAAATGAAATATAATGAGCCAATGGCATTAAAACACAAATGGAATGATCCGTAATGCATGTCAGTACTTACCGTGTGCAGTTAGCTGGGGGTGCACTCATCAATATTAATTATCTCAATTAAAGTTAGGACAACTGGACTATGTATCAGTCTCTCATACCCCCAGCAGAAAACAGCAGCAGCTTCTGTCCCACTCTTGATAAATGACACCCAACGTGTTGCAAGTGACACAGCAGTGTCATACTCTGAATTTTTTGTGCCACTTTTGGGGTATGGTCTAAGGCCAAACTGTTGCAACAGAATGCACCGGATGTTTAAAAATTGCATTGAAAGCAAGACTGTGTTTGTGTTGGCAAATCCCACAAAACCGGATGGCAAAATCCCTTAAATGTGGGATCTATGAAAACTACCACAAAGCATTGAAATTCCCCTGAATCTTGCTTATTTACATAATTTTTACTGATGTTTCTTTGTACACGAGAGAGTTAACAAGACTTTGTGACAGCTCAATGATTGTAGTAAAATCGTTCATCTCAAATGCTCTAAACAGGTCGAAATAAAGAGAAATGTGATTAATAGGATTACAGAGTAACTGGGGTCTTCATATTAACTCCACTGAAAGCAGTTTGTAACAACACATCTCGGGCAACGGAATAAATCTCTCACATCCATCCAGGTCTTCCATCCATCAGGAAATCACACTCCTGAAAAAGGCACCAACATTAATGGTCTGAGATAAATACAGGTAACCAGCAGCCATGTAGTAATCCAAATAACATCTAGAACAGAGGCAGGGTTGCTTTAAGACTTTAAACCCAGCAGTGCCAAGTGAGCTCCAGGGATGAGAGAACCTTGACTTGTGACAAACTTTCATTCTACCCCCACCTAATGTCTCTTTATTCCTTCAGCACCAGTACACATGCTGACCTCTTCAACACTGAGAATATATAGTATACCAGTGTGCTACTAAACCAAAGTGATGCCCCCTACAGGACTAAATCTGTATCTCTTGGATAGAGGCTCAAAGACGGTTTCATGTGGGGAGTTAAAACTGGTCCACCTGAAACTCAACAACCAGTTATACGTACATCGGGACATGTTTTCTAAGCAGTGCTATTGCACAAGACACCTAGCACTGGACAACATCCTTATAGCCTATTAAGTGTACGCATGGGAAGGCATCTTCTCGTGCTGGAAAGTGCCTTGCGGAATAGCACTGCTGAGTAAGTATGTGCCACCCTCGTGACGACCACTTGGAGATACTATGTATATCCAGTTCCTTGCAGGTTGGTAGAAGAATCCAGGATCTCCGCCTCTCTTTGTCTCTCCTGGTGGGTAACGTTCCTCCAGCGCTGCGGGAAGAAATAATAAATAGGAAGCATCAATGCAGGAGGCATTACACTTTAACAAAGGGGGGCTCAACTGCAGTCCCCAAGACACCTCAACAGGTCAGGTTTGCAGGATATCCCTGCTTCAGCACAGGTGGCTCAATCACTTGCTCAGTCCACTGATTGAGCCCCCTGTGCTGACGCTGGAATATCCTAAAAACCTGACTTGTTGAGGGGTCTTGAGGACTGCAGTTGAGCCCCCCTGCATTAACTCATTCAGTTCAGAAGGCAGTAGTTGAAGCACCAGAAAAAAGTACTTGAACAAAGATTTCAGGAGACCCCGGCCCATATCTTACTATATATTTCTGAAAGCGTCATATGTTTCCATGTCTGTATGTGTCTCCCTGTGTCCCTCCCTGTGTCCATAGCGGCAATCCCATTGGACCTTGGGCCAGGCCCCGCACACCTCTAATTGGCCTGAGGCGGAGTGACGGGCCAAAGGAGAGACGGAGAGACACACACACACACACACACACACACCCCTCCCCCCTCCCCCATGCTCTCTGCGGCTCTCCCCTCACATAGGCCGCTCCCCCAGCTGACCATCCCTGAGAGCGCTCCTCCGGTTCTCACCACCCATAGGCCACTCCCTCACCCGGTGCTCTCCCTCACCCCTCACCCGCTCACCCCCCTGCTCTCCCCCCGCTCTCCCCCCCATTCAGGCAGTATGGGGTGCTCCTGAGCCTGTGTGGGGACTGTGTACTTATTAAGGCCCCAAACTGTCCCTTAGCATGGGGGGTAAAGCTGTCAATTACAGCAGGAGCTTCCAAAGTCACATCCACAGCAGCAAGGCATTGTGGGGCGTTACTTTGGAAGCTCCCGCAGTGAGTGACAGCTATACACCCCCCCCCCCCCATGCTGCCTGCACACACTGAGGGGAGGTTTGGGGCCTTATTAAGCGTGTGTTCCCCCCATGGGCTCAGAACACTACACTGCCTGGGATCGCTCACACCGATTTATTAGCAATAGTCAGGGCCGGTTCTACCATTAGGCGGCCGCCTAGGGTGCAAAATTTGAGCGCAGCAGAATTTGGGCGTGGCAGAATTTGGGGCGTGGCAGAATTCTAACTGCAGGGGGATTTCCCCCCGAGTAGGCAGAGAGCAGGACAATTACCTCCGTCCTGCTACATTCCTCAATAGCAGCCAATCAGGAGGAGGTGTAAGGAACAACAAGAAGAAGAACACCGATGGAGCATACACACTGCCAACCGGATAAGTCCCTTAGCTCGTGCACTCAATGCCTGTATGTGGGAAAGTACTTAAGTACCAATGGAAGAGACTAATGAATAAACAGTAGTACTGGTCCTAATGTCATGTATAATTAGCTTGATTAAAAAAACTATTTAATGAGTATGCGTTAAAATATTTGTACCAGACCAAATAAAGTGAGTGCAATAAAACCGTATTAAATAATAGCACTAAGTGCTTGGAACCTGTAGAGGCGATAGCCAGAGCCGTATCTCTGAATGGGAATATTAATAGAAGCCTCTATCGCACAATGTGCTCATATCCAATTGAGGCAAATATTGAACCCGCACTATGGCTGGTCAATAGTGTTAATATATGCCTATAATACTGCACTGTTATCACTGCTTTGTGCATAGCCCTCATAGCGCGTTACTGCACTGTTATCACTGCGTAGTGCATAGCCCCCATAGCGCGATACTGCACTGTTATCACTGCTTAGTGCATAGCCCCCATAGCGCGATACTGCACTGTTATCACTGCTTAGTGCATAACCCCCATAGCGCGATACTGCACTGTTATCACTGCTTAGTGCATAGCCCCCATAGCGCGTTACTGCACTGTTATCACTGCTTAGTGCATAGCCCCCATAGCGCGTTACTGCACTGTTATCACTGCGTAGTGCATAGCCCCCATAGAGCAATACTGCACTGTTATCACTGCTTTGTGCATAGCCCCCATAGCGCGTTACTGCACTGTTATCACTGCTTAGTGCATAGCCCCCATAGCGCGATACTGCACTGTTATCACTGCGTAGTGCATAGACCCCATAGCGCGTTACTGCACTGTTATCACTGCGTAGTGCATAGCCCCCATAGCGCGATACTGCACTGTTATCACTGCTTAGTGCATAACCCCCATAGCTCGATACTGCACTGTTATCACTGCTTTGTGCATAGCCCCCATAGCGCGTTACTGCACTGTTATCACTGCTTAGTGCATAACCCCCATAGCTCGATACTGCACTGTTAGCACTGCTTTGTGCATAGCCCCCATAGCGCGTTACTGCACTGTTATCACTGCTTGGTGCATAGCCCCCATAGCGCGTTACTGCACTGTTATCATTGCGTAGTGCATAGCCCCCATAGCGCGTTACTGCACTGTTATCACTGCTTAGTGCATAGACCCCATTGAGAGGTTTAGTTTTTGCCCACAAGACAATTAGTATTACTGGATTCAGGATTGTTCCTGTACTCACACAGTGACAGGGCAGCTTGTCCTGACTCAGTGCCGGATACAGACAAAGCAGGGGAAATATTTAAAGGTTAGGTGCGGTATATTAATGACATTCCTAACATACACATAAAGATGAGTTTTTTTAGATTACCACAATAACACAATAATGCTATAAAATCTTCCCCCTGATCTATGAGAAAAGGTACAGGAACTGCGTTCCCCCTGAAAAAAATATATAGCCATATAAGCAATCCCTTGCTGCAGTGGGAACACTGCAGTACGTACATTATATTTGCATTTATTTATATTGTAACATGTTTTATTATTACCTCTAAACGAGATCTGGCTTTTTTTTATTGGGAGCTGCTGAAATATTAACATTTACTACGTGAAACATTCTTTTAAATCTATGTCCAGATGTAACATGAAATCATACAGTACAACTTTGTAACATTTATACTTAACTAGCTGATATACCCGGCGTTGCCCAGGCGTGGAAGGGCAGGGGGCATGGAGTGGAAGGGCGGGGGGGGGAGGGGCGTCGAAGGGCGGGGGGGGGGGGCCAAGGGGCGTAGAAGGGTGGGGATGGCAAAGGGCAGGGGGGCAAAGGGCAGGGAGGGGCGGGGGGGGCAAAGGGCAGGGAGGGGCGGGGGGGCAAAGGGCAGGGAGGGGCGGGGGGGGCAAAGGGCAGGGAGGGGCGGGTGGGGCAGGGGGGGGCAAAGGGCAGGGAGGGGCGGGGGTGGGGGCAGGGGGGGCAGGGAGGAGCGGGTTGGGGAGGGAGTGGCAGGGAGGGGAGGGAGGGGCGGGGCAAAGGGCAGGGAGGTGCAAAGGTCAGGGAGGGGCGAGGCAAAGGTCAGGGAGGGGCGGGGCAAAGGTCAGGGAGGGGCGGGGCAAAGGGCAGGGAGGGTCAAAGGGCAGGGAGGGGCAAAGGTCAGGGAGGGGCAAAGGTCAGGGAGGGGCAAAGGGCAGGGAGGGAGGGGCGGGGCAAAGGTCAGGGAGGGGCAAAGGTCAGGGAGGGGCAGGGCAAAGGGCAGGGAGGGGCAAAGGGCAGGGAGGGGAGGGGAGGGGCAAAGGGCAGGGAGGGGCAGGGCAAAGGGCAGGGAGGGGCAAAGGGCAGGGAGGGACGGGGCAAAGGGTAGGGAGGGGCAAAGGGCAAGGAGGGGTGGGGCAAAGGGCAAGGAGGGGTGGGGCAAAGGGCAGGGAGGGGTGGGGCAAAGGGCAGGGAGGGGTGGGGCAAAGGGCAGGGAGGGGCAAAGGGCAGGGAGGGGCAAAGGGCAGGGAGGGGCAAAGGGCAGGGAGGGGCAAAGGGCAGGGAGAGGCAAAGGGCAGGGGGGGCAAAGGGCAGGGAGGGGCAAAGGGCAGGGAGGGGCAAAGGGCAGGGAGAGGCAAAGGGCAGGGAGGGGCAAAGGGCAGGGTAGGGCAAAGGGCAGGAAGGGGCGGGCCAAAGGGCAGGGAGGGGCGGGGCAAAGGGCAGGGGGGCTGGGCAAAGGGCAGGGAGGGGCGGGGCAAAGGGCAGGGAGGGGTGGGGCAAAGGGCAGGGAGGGGCAAAGGGCAGGGAGGGGCAAAGGGCAGGGAGGGGCAAAGGGCAGGGAGGGGCAAAGGGCAGGGAGGAGCAGGGAGGGGCAAAGGGCAGGGAGGGGCGGGGGGGCAAAGGGCAGGGAGGGGCGGGGGGGCAAAGGGCAGGGAGGGGCAGGGGGGCAAAGGGCAGGGAGGGGTGGGGGAGCAAAGGGCAGGGAGGGGTGGGGGGGCAAAGGGCAGGGAGGGGCGGGGGGGCAAAGGGCAGGGAGGGGCAAAGGGCAGGGAGGGGCAAAGGGCAGGGAGGGGCAAAGGGCAGGGAGGGGGCAGGGGGCAAAGGGCAGGGGGAGGGAGGGCAGGGGGCAAAGGGCAGGGGGAGGGAGGGCAGGGGGCAAAGGGCAGGTGGCAAAGGGCAGGGGGAGGGAGGGCAGGGGGCAAAGGGCAGGGGGAGGGAGGGCAGGGGGCAAAGGGCAGGGGGAGGGAGGGCAGGGGGCAAAAGGCAGGGGGAGGGAGGGCAGGGGGCAAAGGGCAGGGGAGGGAGGGCAGGGGGAGGGAGGGCAGGGGGCAAAGGGCAGGGGGAGAGAGGGCAGGGGGCAAAGGGCAGGGGGAGGGAGGGCAGGGGGCAAAGGGCAGGGGGAGGGAGGGCAGGGGGCAATGGGCAGGGGGAGGGAGGGCAGGGGGCAAAGGGCAGGGGGCAAAGGGCAGGTGGCAAAGGGCAGGGGGAGGGAGAGCAGGGGGCAAAGGGCAGGGGGAGGGAGGGCAGGGGGCAGGGGGCAAAGGGCAGGGGGGCAGTGGGAGGAGGGGCAGGTGGAGGGTGGCAGGGGACAAAGGCAGGGGGAGGGAGGGAGGGGGAAAAGGGCAGGGGGAGGGAGGGCAGGGGGCAAAGGGCATGGGAGGGCAGGGGGCAAAGGGCAGGGGGCAAAGGGCAGGGGTAGGGAGGGGGCAAAGGGCAGGGGAGGGCAGGGGGCAAAGGGAAAGGCGGGTGGGGGTGAGGGAGAGCGCTGGGTGAGGGAGTGGCCTATGGGTGGTGAGAGCCATGGGGAGCGCTCTCGGGGATGGTCAGCTGGGGGAGCGGCCTATGTGAGGGGAGAGCCGCAGAGAGCGTGGGGGGGGAGGGGGGTGGTGGTGGTGGTGGTGTGTGTGTGTGTGTGTGTGTGTGTGTGTGTGTGTGTGTGTGTGTGTGTGTGTGTGTCTCTCTCCGTCTCTCCTTTGGCCCGTCACTCCGGCCTGGCCGAAGGTCCAATGGTATTGCCGCTAGGGACACAGGGAGGGACACAGGGAGACACATACAGACACAGAAACATATGACGCTTTCAGAAATATATAGTAAAGATAAAATGTTACAGTAACAATAATAATGTTCCTTTTATGTGTAGGACTGAGCCTGTACTAAACATTGCAGATTTTAGTTTTTAATATTAAATTGATGTAAGAAAAACAAAAAGCATATTATGTATCAGTCTATACGTAATAACCTTTTTTTATTGTGCACAGTACTTGTCAGCAATTCTTTTTAGTAGGAAAGGGGCTGTTTCTTTGATACATCTGGAGCAATTACTTTAGTTTGACCCATTATTGCCCCACTTAATAAAACTGTTTCCCATTGAGAGATTTTCCTTTGATAATCCAGTTGCAGATTTAGCTCACGTCTGCCCTGGTTTTTGCAGCAGGAGACATTAATACCCCATAAACCCTACAGTGTAAGAACCTTCAGATGCCACAATTTGTCTTCTCTCCCCCACTAGCCGATAACTCTGGTGCTCATTGGACAAACTCACTGATCAACCTTCAGTTTCGGATGCTGAATAAGTCACATCTTGTTGCACTCACCTGGGACTGTAAGGGTAATGTTCCCGCAGGTGCGGGACTGGTCCTTGTATTGTCCTCACTCCCTGGAGCTGCTCCCTTCCCGTGGAAGAAACAGAAGTCGTGAGTTAGTTTGTTGTTACTTCGGTGACACTTGTGCTTCTGCCTCCAAGAAACTCTCAGGTTCCTGTTTGACTGAAGTTTTAGGGGTGGGGCTTCTAATTTGTGCAATGCTTTAGTCACCCTGTCACCCTGTCACCCTATCACCCTGTCACTCTGTCACCCTGTCACCCTGCCCAGTCTTCAATGCCTCTAAAGCCATCAATATATCCAGTTATATAATGCTGTACATCACATGAGAGGTGCATGAATGGTAAAGAAACATGTATCAATTACCCCTTAAAAAAACTCTCTCTCTTCAACAGTGAAACGGTTACTTATATAACTAATATATACCTATATAAATATTCTAATAACCTTAAATAAATTATCTTAATCATCTGTAACGTCTCAAACATGGCACCCCGAAAGGCCACGAGATGGGGGGAATTTCAAATATTAGATTGAAAACATGACAGTTCGAAAGAAAATAAATAAGTGAATAATAATGTGAAATTATTTTACTTTTGCTTCATTAGAAAGAACAAGGAACAAATAATTACATTTCATATCTGAATACATTTTCTCGTGTTTGACATTTTTTGGTCAAATATCAGGAAAAACTGGAATGTCTTGTTTCAGCGATCGTAGAGAAATATGTTGGACACTGTAATAGCGGCAATTACTTTGCTGGAGGCTTACAAAGATCTCAGAACAGCCAGGCTTGATATTTCGGCCACAATGTCGCGATTCCAGTTTTATTTTTAAATCAGTCTTTTTTGGCCTAGATAACTGTTATCATTACAGTTTGTACGGAGCCTGCGCTATGTTTGAAGATAATCAAAAGCATCATTATCAGCCATACACTTTGTATCATAATCCTTCCGCTTGTATTATTATTACATCAGTTTACAGAACCCGTTTCCTTCAATGTTACATTTTGCCGGGGCTTAAATCAATGTAAATACATTTAGGTTCCTTACCCACTGACTGATCATGGTAGAGTCATCACTAACACCTCATTACATATATGTAACTAGATGAGGAAGCTGCAAAATATTATCTGAAGGTAAATTCCACGGATAATACTTGTTTTGCATACCGCATTGTAGCACCCAACAACAGAGAAGCCTAAACACAGTTATGTAAGATATGTAAGAAATAAGAATACTTCTCTTCTCCCTTCAGGCCCTAAGCGTCTTCACTGAGAACAGAAAGTAGTGTGCAAACCCCCAAAACCTGCTCCCGATGTGCCCCAGAGCCGTTAGGGGAAAACCTTCTTCTGAGTTATAGGCCCAAGTTTGCTGAAGGTATATGACCTGGGCAGGGTGGCCAACTCCAGTACTCAAGAGCTTTCAACAGGTGAGGTTTTCAGTATATCCCTGCTTCAGCACAGGTTGTTCAATCAAGAAAACCTGCCCTGTTGGTAGCTCTTGAGGACAGGAGTTGGCTAGCCCTGACCTAAAACCTCACCTACAATTAGACAACCCCTACACATTGGAATGTGTTTGTGATCACAGAGCCCCTGAAATCATTTATTTTTCACACTGTGGGTGATTTCCCCCAATACTCGATGCCTCATGTTCATTTCCCCGGTTTGGTGTCTTCAAACAACTGTAGTGTGACTTTCAGCATGTGTCTATTGTCATTCTGTTTATATAATCAGTAGGGTATCTACCCAAGGAGAATATTGAACAAGCACAAAGTGTGTCACTATACACTGTTTTCTTTTGTTTATTTATATATTACCCTGAGCGCCGGTTTAGGAAGAACAGCGCAGAGGAGGACAACTCTTTCTCTAAGGACCAGCATGGGATCTGGACAATCCTTGTGACCTCCAGGCTGCAGGACATCCACATCTTCAGGGGTGGTCATTCATCACACCAATATTTACTTAAGTATTATTATTTGTGTTTGTGTTGATTTTACATCCCTATAATTGTATTTTACGCACGTTTATATCACAGTATTGGGGGTATAGTGCTGAGGTTGCGCTTTTTTCCATAACAAAGGGGTTAAAGAACTTCATGCGGATGGATATTACCAAAGCACACTTGCTGCCAATTATATTAAAACATTAAAAAAGTGTGTGGTGATATTGTGTTATTATTGTGATGTTATGGGTAATGTCTCCGCACCCCATTGCGCTGCGCATTGTAAAGAGCTGTACTATAATAATGTGAGCGGACAATGTGTCACGGAAATTCTTTTTATTTACAAACCCAGGGAACCATTAATTTTTTTTTTGACAGCTTCCATTTTATTTTATAACATAAATATCGTATAAACCTTTAAATGAGATCTAAAGTCTCCAATGTTCAAAATACATTAATATGTCATTTCTTGACATCAGATATGCACCTTTTTTACGTAACTTTGACACTGTCCTACATAATTCTGCATCTAAAGCACCTGAAGCAGCAATCCCACTGGAAATGTATATATGTGTTACCTGGTGGGTCCCCTGGAGAAGATTCATGTAATTTCCTGCTTTAGTGTCCCCTCTATAGGGTCTGTTTTACCTTTCTTCCTACCTGACCATGTCCTCCGTCTATGCAAATAATTTAATTTATTTTAATTTATTTATAAAATGTGTTACCAGGAAGTAATACATTGAGAGTTACCTCTCATTTTCAAGTATGTCCTGGGCACAGAGTTATGATGACAAATAATACATGGTTACAAATACATAGTTACGTTAAGTGATTAGGGTTATACACTATATACAAGACATTGTATGCACAGAAAGAGATAATATATGTTTCAGGCGTATATAAGAATTACAGACCAGATTAAAATGTGAGACAGCTTTAGTTTTGAAAGAACTTAGACTGGTGGATGTTAGAGTCTCCGGTAGGTTGTTCCAGTTTTGGGGTGCACAGTAAGAGAAGGAGGAGCGGACAAATACTTTGCTGAACCTTGGGACCATGAACAGTCGTTTGGAGTCTGATCTCAGATGATAAGAGATGCATGTGGTAGGGGTGAGGAGCTTGTTCAGATAGACGGGTAGCTTGTCCAGAAAGTATTTGATGGCAAGACAGGAAAGATGAATAAGTAACCATGCACCCACAGGCTCCAGTTGTTCAAGTGACTATCCATAGTATACCTCATAATACCTATATTGCATGGTTTGAGTTACCCACACATCCACTTATTTAAAAGTGAATATATCCTGATTCATCAGGAAAGACTACTCCTCACTCCTCAATAGCATGTTATATCTACTCCATCATTATATCCTGCACCTCCACTTTTAGAAGAGCAGACAGAGGGAGGAGTTGACTGCGCATTAACGCCAAGTATCTGATGCCCCCCCAGCCACACACACACACAAACAATGACACACACAGACACAATGACAATTGTCTGACCTTCAGCAGATACACAAAGAATAGAATGAAAGAAGAAAGAAGAGAAGATTTTTGTACCTGATGCGGATCTTCAAAGAGGATGGAGTTGGATTGCAGTAGATGACGTCGCGGGTCGAGAGCTTCCAGATACGCTGGGATTCGGAGGGTGAAGACTTCTATAGGTAAGATAAATATTGAATGTATGTAACTGTCTTTTTTCAGGTTTCTTGATTGAATTTATTTCTTTTTATGTTTTTGATTGCCCATTGACTGATAATGTATTAATCTGTGCCCCTTTGGCACAGATAAATACAGTGACAGGCAATAATTTTTTGGAAAATGCTTGTTTTCAATTGATTATTATTATTTCTATTTCTGTTTATTGTTTGATTACATTGTTATGTATTTGTATGGCTTGTTGTTAGTACATTTTAGGTTTGGTTAGCGGTTTAAATTAATTCATTATTTTGTTGGCTAGTGCTTTTATTTCTTGAATTATTTGGTTTGATAGGTGTTTATTTAATTGTATTCCTATGTTTTGGAATAACATCATTTTAATTATTTTGCTGTTTTAATTATAGATTATTTTTATTGATGTGTAATTTAGGATTTTTAGTTCTTTTATTGTTGGGGTGTTTAGGTGCTTGTGTATTTCTTTTATTATTGTGTATTTTTGGCCTTAATGATTTGTATTAGGTTGACCATTTAGTTCTGTAGTGGCTTATCATGCCCATATTATATGGGTATGATGTACCACTGTGCCAATCAATGGGTAGAGAGTGGGTATAGTGGTCCCGGGGTGAGTGGTTAGGCCTCCTGGGTGGGTAGCGAGGAGGGTGGGTTAACCCCTTAATTACTACAGCGGTTATTAACCGCTACAGTGATTAAGGGGTTAGGATCCATTCGATTGTATTTTTTCTTGTACTCTTGCTGCCAACGGAGGACATGGGCCTGGAGTGTGGTGATGAGGACACCCTACAGGGCAGGGGTAAGTAGAAGTTTTATTTTCTTTATTTATGCTTGCTGGCTAAAGTTTGATTTTATAATGGGCAAATGCACAATTATCCATATGTGGATAACAGAAATGTTGGCCATTACTGTACTGTATGTGTTGGGGGGGGGGGTTGTTGGGGGTAGAGGAGGTGGGTATTAGTGTTGTTGTGTTTTTTAAGGTTTCTTGGGGGTAGAGGTATTGGGTGAAGGAGGTAGTTGCTCCAAGGGTGGGTCTTTAACCCTGGTTAAACCCTTCATTACCATAGCAGTTCCCACTGCTACGATAGTGAAGGGGTTAACTCCTCCCACAACCGTCCAGGCAGGCCTAATCCCACGGGGGGCTACCACCCCCTTCATCCACCCCGTCTGTCCCCAATGAACAGCCTTTGAGGTTGAACCCCTTCCTTGCCTTAGCGGGTAATGAAGCCTATCGCAGGTCTTCAGAATCTTTCTGATTACCGTGATAACTACACTGACAAAACTAGTGGCGTAACCGGCCCAGCGAGACGTTTTATGAAGGCTGCTAGCATAGGCCCCAAAGTCTCCCACGCCAGTATCACAGGAGGGAGCCCCTCGCGGCTGGCTAATGTTATTCTTAGCACAGTTTCTTTAAAGACTAACTCAACTCAATAGCTCCTATTATCTTGTGTAGGTAGCAGTCTGTTACAGGAGCACATGGTAAATGTGTAATCCCGCATAGCCACGCATGGAAAAACATGCTAACAACGTAACATTCTGATGTGCTTGTTTAACCTTTACCGTGACCTTCTGACATGCTAGGTACATCTTGGGCAGTTTGGGCTGACCGTTTTGATGGAGAGGCCCGCCAGATGTAAAGGGAAGTGGAGTCCCCTCACATACCATTTCTGGAATCCGGCACAAGCCACGTGAAGGGATCACTCCAGGAGCGATCGCATGATGCAGAAGTGCCGGAGGTCTGAGGTCCGGTGGCTCTGTTGCTGCCGGACTCTCAGCACTTTTTTTTCTCTTCTCCTTTCATGTCTGTCACTGTCTCTCTCTCCCCCTGGTTTAACCCTACCCTCTCACCTTTATCAATCACTTACCTGCATTCTCCAGCCTGCGCTGCTCTCCTCATCGCTCCCTCAGGCTCTGTGCGCTGATTGCTCAGCAGAGATGAAGTGATTTCCAATGTGCGGCATAGTCAGGGATGGTCAGGGGTAACACAGATGGCGGTGCTTATGATTGGGCACTCTCTGTAGGGGCTCACTGTAGACAATTGATGTGCTGGCAGAGGGCCTGGCTCCTAAACCTAGCAAGCCCCAGGCCCGGTTCAGTGTCAGCAGTATTGGCTAAACTCCTTCCCCTTCCCCTCTGTCGGTGACCATGATCCCAGTGGAATATATATGACCAATACCTTCTTCCTTAACACTTGCTATGGTTCCACATAACCTCTCCAAGTTTAACCTGGTGACATAAGAAGGCCAAAGTGTAGCAATGCATTGTGGGTCATATTTCCTAAGATGCTCTATTCAATTGGTGGCCAACTCCAGTCCTCAATGGCCACCAACAGGTCAGATTTTCAGCATACCCTTGCTTCAGCACAGGTAGCTCAATCAGTGGCTCTGTCATAATGTCAAGAAACTCCCCCTATATTGTCACACAAAGCACAACGCAATGCCAACATAACATATCTTTAAAGATACAGACATTATAAATGTATAAGACTTTTAATGTTATGTTAAAACTGCTCTTCTTATTCTTACACAATGTAGACTCATTGCGTTCACGTCTTGTAAAACATTGTGTAGTTGTGTTATGATGGTAAATATCTTACAGGAGCACTACCTCCTGCTCATATTTAGCTTTCTTTTGCCCCGTTTTTCAACATGTGGAAAGCAGGGATCCTTCGTGGCAGAACGCGTTCATTTCCGTTACGGAGACCCCCCTGGTCCCTTAGCTACCTTTCCAGGAACGCTGCCATCGGTAGCACCTCCTCCAGGGAAAATAAATGTCTTTTAATCGCTTGCGTTACGTGGGCCAATGGGAAGCAACAATGACATTCGTTGCGGCTTCCTATTGGCCCACATGGCGTGGGAATTTAAAGAACCAGGAAACAAATACAGATCAGCTCCAGGATTCCCCGGTCTTTATAAAAAATGTTTCAAACATTGCCAAGGGTGGCTGCGTCTTTACCAAAAGGATCTACTTGTAATAATAACAACATCTGCAACTGTTACGACTCAAGGTTTCCCTGCAGAACTGATTGAGTTTATCTAACTCTTTGTCTCCACTTTCATTTAGACTATTTTCTTACATCTTGATTTCAGAGCAGGACTCACTTGAGGTATTTGAGGCCACAAGGGATTAGTGAGACAGCCTTCCAATGATTAACTCATTCCTAATGATTAAGACAGTCTTCCAACGATGGAGACTCACTACCAATAATGAAGATACTCTGGGGGCTGGGTTACCTTTCATTTGACCAACGTATCAATCGTACAAGGTTTTCTTGTGCATAGGGGGACAGAGTTCTCTTAATGAGATGTGATCTTTAAACTAAAGACGGGAGGTTTCAATACACAGACCATGCGGTTCATTACTGAAAGGTCTTCCTCTGTGAATGAGGTGGTCAGACGATTAGTATACTGTACCATTATCCTACGGTGTATACAGCCCTGGAGGAAGGTGTTCAGAAGATTAAGACAGTTTTCCAATCTTAAAGATTAGGACAGCCATCTGATGAGCGACACCCACTCCTAATGAGTAAGATAGCCTTCCAATAAGGGAGACTACTTTCAAATAAGTGAAACTTACGTAAAACACATAAGACGGCCTGTCAGTATTTAAGAAGTGGGTGAGCTGGTCTTGTAGTGGGTGACACAGCCTCACATTAGATTAGGAATTCCTGACTTGTGTTCCTTAAATCAATTTACCAGATACAAAATTCAGGATAATGTGTTTAGAGTGAAGAAGGGATGGCCTAGTGGTAATGGGTAAAAAATTGATTTAACCCCAGTATCAGCTGTAAATATCCCTCCATGCAATGCAGTAAATGTGTTAGCACTGAGTATATACTATTAGTCTGGTTAACATTTCAACATCTTTATATTTCTACAGCATTAGGGTTTGTACCTGTTCTGCATGTCTCATTGTAGTCGGCACAGCAGTCATAGCCTTCAGGACGGGAGCAGTATTCATCACAAAAGCAGTCTGTAATCTGACAATGATCATTTCTACTAGCACAGCAGAGAAGAGAAGTTTCAGAACAAAGTCCTGGAAGTGAAGGAGAAACCGTGTATCAGCCAGTGCCGTCTTAACGCATGGGCACGCTGGGCAGTTGCCCGGGGGCCCCACGAGCATAGGGGCCCCACGAGCATAGGGGCTCCGCGCTAATCTATGCACAGACCAGAATTTAACACTAATTTTCCGATCACCCGCCTCAACATTCGAATCTCCCGCTAACTCGGTAGAAGGAGAGAAATTACGACTTGTAGCGGAGAGTTGGCATGTCTGCATCGCATGTCTGGAGGTACCAATAAATATAAGTTTATTTTATCGATAATTGACATTTTTATTCCTGTGAGAGGTTGTGTAGGCGGGGCCCAGTGCACTGCTTTGCCCGGGGTCCTATAATGCTGTTAAGACGGCCCAAACTGGTATCAGCTGCTGGACAATGTCCTCTGTGTGGCTGCCCCCTCAGGGAAAGACAAGCAGTCATTAATATTACCCAATAGTTGCAGGTATTATATAATAATAATAATAATTTGTTCTTGTAGCACTATACAGAGACACTTTGCAGACACAGTCCCTGCCCCGTGGAGCTTACAGTATATGTTTTTTTTTCTTGGTGTCTGAGGCACAGGGAGAGAAAGTGACTTGCCCAAGGTCACAAGGAGCCGACACCGGGAATTGAACCAGGCTCCCCTGCTTCACACTCAGTGCCAGTCAGTGTCTTTACTCGCTGAGCCGCTCCTTCTCCCTGTATGGGACTCACAGACACACAGATCTCTATGGAATGTGTATGAATCAAGACATACTGTATGTTTGTGTTTAACATATTCAGGTCATTCATTCCCCAGCATCGGCCAACAGTGCCCAGTAACACACATCACAGTGAATGAGGATAAATGGTCTTTAAAGGTACTGACTGAAACAGAAACCTTTTGTGCCATTTAACACCGTTTCTGCCAGAGGAGTGAGTCATACTCTGCAATGTGTTACCGCAGGGCGGCCCGCGCAACCCCGCAATGTGTTACCGCAGGGCGGCCCGCGCAACCCCGCAATGTGTTACCGCAGGGCGGCCCGCGCAACCCCGCAATGTGTTACCGCAGGGCGGCCCGCGCAACCCCGCAATGTGTTACCGCAGGGCGGCCCGCGCAACCCCGCAATGTGTTACCGCAGGGCGGCCCGCGCAACCCCGCAATGTGTTACCGCAGGGCGGCCCGCGCAACCCCGCAATGTGTTACCGCAGGGCGGCCCGCGCAACCCCGCAATGTGTTACCGCAGGGCGGCCCGCGCAACCCCGCAATGTGTTACCGCAGGGCGGCCCGCGCAACCCCGCAATGTGTTACCGCAGGGCGGCCCGCGCAACCCCGCAATGTGTTACCGCAGGGCGGCCCGCGCAACCCCGCAATGTGTTACCGCAGGGCGGCCCGCGCAACCCCGCAATGTGTTACCGCAGGGCGGCCCGCGCAACCCCGCAATGTGTTACCGCAGGGCGGCCCGCGCAACCCCGCAATGTGTTACCGCAGGGCGGCCCGCGCAACCCCGCAATGTGTTACCGCAGGGCGGCCCGCGCAACCCCGCAATGTGTTACCGCAGGGCGGCCCGCGCAACCCCGCAATGTGTTACCGCAGGGCGGCCCGCACAACCCCGCAATGCGGCTTCGCAGCCTGAGTTGGAGGTAGGTTGTTTGGCTTTTCCTTCAGGAGGGAGGTATGTTGTTTGGTGGGGATGCGGAGAATGGGGGGTGGAGGGGGATGGGGGGCAGGGGGAGGATGGGGGGCAGGGGGAGGATGGGGGGCAGGGGGGAGAGAGAGACCGAGAGAGGTGATGGGCGAAAAGAGAGAGAGTATGAGCGAGAGACACATATAGACAGGGGATGGGGGAATAGAAAGAGAGGCTGGGAGACACATAGAGAATAGATGGGAGAAAAGAGAGAGGGGGGATGGGAGAGGGAGAGACAGAGACAGGGGATGGGGGGAAAGAGAGAGAGGATGGGATGGGGGAGAGAGAGAGATAAAAGTGATGTTTACATATTTTTAATAAGGAATGCTCAAGAAAAAAAAGTGTAGACGTAGGTTATAGGGACCGTTTATTTAATTTTTTCCTTCCGTTGCTCTGATGGCGCGCCCCGAGTCTTGCAGTCGGATTTAAGAATTGCCCCCCAAGCTATTCTGAGTTTGAAGGGCCTGTGTTACAGGCTCTGCTGGCAGTGAAGGGATTAATGGCCAGGTCTGAGTTACTGTTACCCTCCTCTGCCTAAGAAACTTGTATTAAATATAAAACATTCCTCATGTGATAAACCATAAAGTGCATGAGAGGCTGGGGGGGGGGAGGGGGAGAGGAGAGAGAGACTGACTGATCCTCCCCATTGTGTCCGGTATTTTTAGAGAAGTCCTGGCAGCCCTGGGTAGGACTCGGAATCCTGCTGGACAAGAAGACCTGGCTGGGTCATTTGTTTACAGTGTATGTTGGGAGGGAGCCAGAGAGAAGTGTGTCTGATGTTATTATTGTCACTGTTCCCCTTACAGAGCTCAGGCAGATCTGCAGTCTTACAGTACAACATCCCCCACACACAATAATAATAACTTTATTTTCCAATGGGACTCAATGTACGTCACCGTTACGGTTTAGTGCGCTGTAAGCAGCATTGTACATAGCAGCTGATGCCCACATGAGCTTACAATCTAAGTTTTGGTGCCTGAGGCACAGGGAGATAAAGTAAAATAAAGCAGATGCGCGCAGTCTCAACAGATCCCCTTGATTCAAAGTATGTGCTCTCCCTCTGCAGCTTTCACTCGCCCCTGATCAGCGGGGTGGATAGGAAACATGCAAACAAAAAGTAACACACCTATACTTGCTCCCATTGGCAGTGGAATTATCCGTTTTTGCTATATAAGAGCAGCTATGGGAGTGGCTAGACATACCTCCTGAAGAAGCGTCATATGACGCGAAACGCGTAGAGGTGACGTCATCACGCATCGAGGAGCGGACGTGGCGACAGGTGCTCGGTCGATTGCGGTGGTTTTCCCCTGACTTTGCATGAAAGCTGGTCCCTGTTTCAACCACATGTAAGCTAATAACATCTAGCTATTTCCCAGGACTTTTTCCATCACTAGATCTCTGGGCGTTTGTTGCAGGGATCCTCATTAGTGCCTTATCATTGTGGGTTCATGTGAATCCTTTTTATGTACTTTCTTATTATGTAGTTTTATTTTAATTGGTATAAAGACAATTATTTTTACTAACTGTGTTTTTCCTTTTTGCGCTTTCTTTTTGTTTACAGGGAGATAAAGTGACTTGCCCAAGGTCACAAGGTCACAAGGAGCCGACGCCAGGAATTGAACCAGGTTCCCCTGCTTCACACTCAATGTCATTGTTATAAGTCAGTGTGTCACTGAGCTGCTCCTTCATCCCTACATGTCACAAGATAGATACATACAAAACAGATACAACTCAGGATTATTCCAATATACTTTGTGTTTATAAAACATGAACCTGAAATGCTGTTTAAATAAATGTGCCACAAATCATAAATGCTTTGTTTTAAATGATGGTCCCAATAAATAGACTGTTTTGCATTGGTTCTTATGGCAAGGACATTATTTGAATTGGATAAAAGAGAATAAATGGGAAGTAGTGGTGACAAGGAAGGGAGACGGTGACAGAGAGGTTACTCAGTGTTGTAATGTGGGGGGTTTCATTAATATTATATTGACACCGATGGATTGCCACATTTTAGATGAGAAACTGAAAAATCACCCGAGTATTTCTCCATTCATATCTCCAACTAATTAACCCCTGCAGGATCGGAGGGCTCTGCAATCACTGCAGCTACACTGCTTTTCAGACCCCGTTCAGCACTGAGGGGGTTAAACTTAGTTGCATGCAGAATTAGGGACAAGGACACGCATTCCCCTTACCTTCCCCCAGGATCCATTCTCCCCGTGCAGAGAGTGGGAATATTACTATGAGAAGAGCCTCCCACGGGATCCCACGGAGCATCCTTGTGTGTGACAGTCACACATCCTCCCCAATCTTTCTGATCTCCTTTCTTGGCCTCTCCCACCCCCCAGACTTGTTCTACCTGCTTAATGGGAAGCTGGGACATGACGCTCTGGGAAAGTTCTGGGTAACAGCTGCTGGACTCTTCCCTCGTTAAGTGGTCCATATCTGGGTGGAGAGATTGGGACATGTCCCGGTCCACGCCCTGACCCTCAAGAACAGAGCTGTTCATGGCCAGATACCACCCTGAATTTGATCTCCCCATTTCCTTGTACAATACATGATAGCATAATTCTGTAACATTCATAGATAGGCTTATTAAAGCCCCCCCCCCCCCCAATGATAACAGAAAATAAATATTTTGTAGATAAGTCCAAAAAATTCTTATGATTTATATGTTGATTCCAATCTTTCTTTTTGTTATGTTGCAGTTGTTGTATGTTTGCTGCCAGACAGAAATATAAGAAGTAATATAAAGACACTGTGAGCTTAAATAAACACTCAGGTGAATAAAGGAGGAGGGGGGAAGACACATAGAGACACTGTGAGCTTAAATAAACACTCAGGTGAATAAAGAAGGAGGGGGGCAGACACAGAGACACTGTGAGCTTAAATAAACACTCAGGTGAGTAAAGAAGCAGGGGGGCAGACACATTTTGCTTGTGGAGCAGCTTGTGCTGTCCTGCTCCTCTCAGGGTTTGTTAGAACTCATATCCAAGAAGGGGAAGAATCATTTTGGAATTACTGAGCACAGTATCAAGTATTTGTTTTAAATAAATGAGAAAAACTGTTTGCACAATAACATTTAACCAACACAAGCCTGGAGCACTGCGAAAGAGTGATGTGATGAGGCATTAAGGGGAAATCATAAAGGAAATCCCCCTTACCCCTTTTGCTTTTTTTTTTTGCTCAGATTTTTAACACTGTGACCACACCCCAGTTTTTATCTCTTCCATGTTGTAACCCCCGAGGAATATATATATATATATATATATATATATATATATATATATATATATATTATTGTTTGTTGCCTGAAGATTTCCAACCCACATATCAACACACCAGTCAATATCTCTATCTGCTAATAGAGACCACACACGCCCTCTCCCCTAATGTAACCTTCACAAAATAGGCAGAACAGGTTTATCAAGAAACAGAAAACAAGCATGTGTACACGCAGGGGGGTCTGTGTACACGCAGGGGGGTCTGTGTACACGCAGGGGGGGTCTGTGTACACGCAGGGGGGGTCTGTGTACACGCAGGGGGGTCTGTGTACACGCAGGGGGGGTCTGTGTACACGCAGGGGGGTCTGTGTACACGCAGGGAGGGTCTGTGTACACGCAAGGGGGTCTGTGTACACGCAGGGGGAGGGGGTCTGTGTACACGCAGGGGGGTCTGTGCACACGCAGGGTCTGTGTACACGCAGGGGGGTCTGTGTACACACAGGGGGATCTGTGTACACGCAGTGGGGGGTTGTGTGGGGTTCTGTGTACACGCAGGGGGGTCTGTGTACATTTTATACCTTTATTGTGTATTCTGTCTTTCAGCATTGGTGTAAAAATTATCAAAACGCTGCACAATTAAACACAGCACATTGTGTGTGAGAAAGGTTTCCTCTGTACAGCACATTGTGTGTGAGAAAGGGTTCCTCTGTTCAGTACATTGTGTGTGAGAAAGGGTTCCTCTGTACAGTACATTGTGTGTGAGAAAGGGTTCCTCTGTACAGTACATTGTGTGTGAGACAGGGTTCCTCTGTACAGTACATTGTGTGTGAGACAGGGTTCCTCTGTACAGTACATTGTGTGTGAGAAAGGGTTCCTCTGTACAGCACATTGTGTGTGAGACAGGGTTCCTCTGTACAGTACATTGTGTGTGAGACAGGGTTCCTCTGTACAGTACATTGTGTGTGAGAAAGGGTTCCTCTGTACAGTACATTGTGTGTGAGACAGGGTTCCTCTGTACAGTAAATTGTGTGTGAGACAGGGTTCCTCTGTACAGCACATTGTGTGTGAGACAGGGTTCCTCTGTACAGTACATTGTGTGTGAGAAAGGGTTCCTCTGTACAGTACATTGTGTGTGAGAAAGGGTTCCTCTGTACAGTACATTGTGTGTGAGAAAGGGTTCCTCTGTACAGTACATTGTGTGTGAGACAGGGTTCCTCTGTACAGCACATTGTGTGTGAGACAGGGTTCCTCTGTACAGTACGTTGTGTGTGAGACAGGGTTCCTCTGTACAGCACATTGTGTGTGAGACAGGGTTCCTCTGTACAGTACATTGTGTGTGAGACAGGGTTCCTCTGTACAGTACATTGTGTGTGAGAAAGGGTTCCTCTGTACAGCACATTGTGTGTGAGACAGGGTTCCTCTGTACAGTACATTGTGTGTGAGACAGGGTTCCTCTGTACAGTACATTGTGTGTGAGAAAGGGTTCCTCTGTACAGTACATTGTGTGTGAGACAGGGTTCCTCTGTACAGTAAATTGTGTGTGAGACAGGGTTCCTCTGTACAGCACATTGTGTGTGAGACAGGGTTCCTCTGTACAGTACATTGTGTGTGAGAAAGGGTTCCTCTGTACAGTACATTGTGTGTGAGAAAGGGTTCCTCTGTACAGTACATTGTGTGTGAGAAAGGGTTCCTCTGTACAGTACATTGTGTGCGAGACAGGGTTCCTCTGTACAGTACATTCTGTGCGAGAAAGGGTTCCTCTGTACAGTACATGTGCAGTTTCACTCAAGCTTTCTTATGAAACAACTGGTGCCACCTTCAGCCCAGTGCTGTTATTACTGCTGATTCTCTGAAAGAAAAAGAAGAAATGCTGCTCAAACCTCAGCACACAGGATTTAGTTGATATGGCTTCAATCTACAAGGAACAAATGTATGTACAGTCTGTGTCTTTATTTATATAGCGCCATTAATGTACATAGCTCATCAGCAGTAACACGTGACAATCATATAAATAACAAATAATATAAATAACACAAAGGGAAGAAGTGCTTCAGACATGACAGTAACATTTTGGAAAGGGAGTCCCTGCTCCAAAGAGCTTACAATCTAATTGGTAGGTAGGAAGAACGTACAGAGACAGTAGGAGGGCTTTCTGGGCATCTGCAGGGGTCCAAGGACAGGTTAATGTATGAGGTGTGAATTATCAGCCATGGAGCTACTCATTTGCTTCCTAAAGCAGTGGTGTTTTGAGGTGTCAACACATACAGATGTGGGACTAACGGTTCATACTTCTTAATCCATGCAGCAAGGGTGATACCTAGCTATTAGAATGGATCTGTTCATAGAGCAGATGAAGAATGGAAATCCAAGGTCAAGAACCACATCTACAGGAATGTATTTATCTGTTGACATGAGCAGAAGTAAGGCTGCGGGCCCAGTCAGCACTGTGGCACGCGCGCCCGGCGAGGGGGAGGGCGGCGCATACACAGCGCTAACCGCAATCTGCGGTCTTCCAGGGAGAGAGGGAGATTCAGCAGGGAAGGTGTGTACTGGGCCCAGCCCCATTGAGGGGCGGGGATTATACGCACAGCGCAAGCTCAGCGTGCGCTGTAGCAGTCACTGGGACCGCAGCCTAATGGTCTGATTGGCTGGGACTGTCCTTGGGGTGTGGGGCGTGCTAAGGAGATTATAATTAACCCTGTAAAGACAAAGGCCCAGCTACATCAAGCAGTGGTAAGGAAAACTGGAGGTGTCATCTCCAAAAATTAGTACATGTTTGGTCAACTTGCATGTTGTATCTGGGTCACCGACGTTTGAGCGCTGCATGGTAGTGACAAAGATATACACATTAGCTTTAGAGATGGGTGAATGTGTCAGAATTAGATCCACAAATTATTCACTTAGTTTTAGGCAAAATTCGATTCGCCCGGGGACATTCCAGAACCTGAAATATCCTGCTCCCTGGATTCACCTAATGACTGCTCTTGAATCAATCTTTCAGTCCATGTAATTCAGCAGCTACAATGTAGTTTGTTTGTAAATGGTGCTCAAAGTGCTGGGGCTGTGTGAATGGAAGGGAGCATACACTGGTACATTTATATATAAGCAGTACTAAGCCTTAAGTGGGCATAGGATACCCTGAAGGTTGGGGTGGTTGTCCAAGGACACCCCCCCTTTCCTCATTGGGTTAGCCCCCAGTAATGTACTCACTTAGTATTCTCCTTCCCAGGGTCTCCCTTCCAATGCGTGCAGCTGTGTGAGGTAAATTCCAAGAGCCAGGGTGTGCAGCGCACAGCAATGATGAAAGAGCAGGTCTTGCAATAAAATTCCTTTATTTTTCAAACATCTGGTTGTGGGACAGCAGCAAACTTCAACGCGTTTCGTTCAAAAGAACTTTTTCAAGAAGACCTGCTCTTTCATCATTGCTGTGCGCTGCACACCCTGGCTCTTAGCAGCTACAATGTAACCTTATATTACTAAGGATACATTGTCTATTGTTACAGCTTGCAGCTCAATCACAGTCTCCTGCTGGGAACACTGCAACACGTTCCTGTTTGTGATCATTTATTGCCAAAGATCTTGTACTGCCGGGGAGATGGGCTATGCTACAGCAACCAAAGTATATTAAAACTCATTAAAAATGGCATTAGGAGGGGGCTCGCATGAGACGTCAGAACATAAGCACACGTGCTAGGAAAGCTCAGTGTATCCCGCTCCTTATATTCTGTTATAGCCTCCGATCAGCACCTCATAATCAGGCCAGAGTCACTGCAGCAGATGGTGAAGGTTGCCTAGCACTGAGCGTGACATCCCGGGGCCGCTGTTTATGTCATGGTGGCCTTACCATGGCGAGTTATCGCAGAGCCGCGCAGGTAAAGAGAGCCGGGACATAACACCCAGCAATGTGACCTATCACAGCACGTGTCTCTCGTGTTCTGCTGCAGCCGTATTAGCGGAACGCCAGGAAGCGGAACGCAGAATAGCGGAGCCCTACTGTATATGATAATGTAGCATGGTACAAATTTAACATAATCTAGTGAAGCCAAACGCACACATCTAGTGCCAAGGGTCCCGTGGGAACCATTTATTATATAATAAGACATGGAGGGGGGCAACGTTTTGGGGCACAAAAAATCCCTTCCCCAGGTGCAAGGAATTGGAAGGAGTGCAGGGCAGGGACACTTCATTTTTATATCCTCCGTAATCCAGAGGTATCCTGGGCTCCATGAAAGCTCGCAGTGCCCCCGGAGGTATCTCTCCTTACCTTTCTAACAGCTGTGTTTTTGCATTTTAATATTTTTGTATTTGTATCATATGAATGTATGGTTTATAGATGAATAGTAATTTGTACTTAGCAAGACAACAATTAACTATACTACAGTATATCATTCGTTTTGCAATAAAATGTATTAAATGTTATATTTATGGGCAGACCTCAATGCTCTGTACACCTTGTATTCTTGTATCTTCCTGTCTTGAAACAGTGTGTATCCTTGAGCACCCCCCAGCAACCCCTGTATATACCATGTGGTGATTATAACACCCTATTATTTTACCTGAGCAGGTTTCGTTATATTTTTATGGCTGTTACTTTCAGGAGACTGACTTTTTCTAAGGAAGCCGGTTACACAGAAAGAAAACACATTTTTAACTTGCTACATAGAACTGACCCTTGAAAATAAGCGTTAATACATAATGCAACGTTCCTTCCTGCTACTTTAATGAGAGATGAAAGGACGCCATTTTAAAAGTGGCATAACGCCTACAAATTTACAAGCTGAAATCTACAGAATAAAGCATAAAAATAAAGGATAAAATCATCTCAGCAAGCATTAGAAAGCCGTTAGCGCACGACATACACAAAAGGGTTATTCAGAATATTGTGTCATTTGGTAGCAATGAAATGGCTGCATGCGGATAACTTCTCTGCCAGATGTGTCCTCAATACATGGTAAAATACAACAGGTGCCATGCTGGTCTAATCCGAGGCCTTCTGCTTTATGCTTCTCAGTCTGCTCATGAAGTCCGTTTCTTGGAATTTCTTGTGAAGCAGCTTCTCAATCTGTGAGGAAGGAGGAAACAGGCACATGTTGGTATTAGAAGCATAAAATCACATACTTCCAACATGTCCTCCCCCCCCCCCCTCCCCATCCACAAGTTTACTCTGTAAGGCACTGAGTACTCCCACAGCAAACCAACGTGAGTAGCATAAATGCTCCATGTTGGTAACAAATCACAGTGAATGTATCTGCAATGGGCCTGCAGAAGATGCATATTTGGGTTTTTTTCTAAGCCAATTCAGAAAAACACAGAGATTTGATTGGTACAACAAAGAGGCTATTTCATAATGCACCATTTAGTTTATCCGTGTTACATTCTGTTACGGTTTAATTCCATGTCTTCACTCTTGGCATGCTGCACACCAAACATAAGGGGAAATAGATACATCCAGTTACCGGTGCTGCAGGTTCAAGGATTATCTGTCAGAGCAGTCCAAGTCTCAATGAATAAAGGTGGATCCAACACACTACGGATTTAGAGATTATATTGAATTTATTCGCCACACAGGGTGGCTAATAAATTCAATTTAATCACTAAATCCGTAGTGCATTAGATACACCTGTATCCACTCTTCCAGGACACAGGAAGGGCTCAAGGAACAAATTGGTGTATGAGCTTCAATACTGTTTGCATGATGGTACTGGGTGCATAGAAAACTTAATGGGCAAGAAGGTTACAATATATGGGACAAGGAGAGCTGGCTATGAAATCGGAGAACCCAGTTTCAATCACAGATTATTATGAATATAGGAAAGATACTTTATATCTGTGTCCTGGTTACATATGATACACTGTAAGCTCTCAGTCTAGGAGCAGAGAGTTTTTGTGCCTGTGCAAATTCTGAGTGCGCTATATACTGCAGAGCTGTATACAGAAATAGATCTTTATTATTCCACAGATGTACTTACATTCTGTAGAAGATGTTCTTCTTCTGGTGGATTCTCTCCTATTATCATCCTCAAGTAATTCACATGAAGAAGGAGCAGGGACTTCCCAACATCTGAAATCACAAAGAACACTTCCAGAAACCTAGGCACAGTACATGACGATTCGTCTGTATGCTGTATGGATTGGTAGTTCTGATGGGTCTGTATGCTGTATGGATTGGCAGTGCTGATGGATCTGTGTGCTGTACGGATTGGTCATGCTGATGGGTCTGTATGTCATATGGATTGGCCGTACTGATGGGTCTCTATACTCTATGGATTGGTAGTGCTGATGGGTCTCTATGCTGTATGGATTGGCAGTGCTGATGGATCTGTACGCTGTATAGATTGGTAGTGCTGATGGATCTGTACGCTGTATGGATTGGCAGTGCTGATGGGTCTGTATTCCCTATGGATTGGCAGTGCTGATAGGTCTGTATTCCCTATGGATTGGCAGTGCTGATGGGTCTGTATGCCCTATGGATTGGCAGTACTGATGGGTCTGTATGCCCTATGGCAGGCCCGCACAACATACGGCCCATCTGGCCTCTCTGTGCGGCCCGCGATGACTCTGGCCAAGCGCCAGTTAATGAAATAAATAAATTTAAAAAAAAAAAAAAAGTTTAAAAAAATGGTGGCGATTCATCACTCCCCTCCTCCCTCCCTCCCCCGGGTTTTGCGGTGCGCGGGGGCAGCAGGTGTGTGTGTGTGTGTGTGTGTGTGTGTGTGTGTGTGTGTGTGTGTGTGTGTGTGTGTGTGTGTGTGTGTGTGTGTGTGTGTGTGTGTGTGTGTGTGTGTGTGTGTGTGTGTGTGTGTGTGTGTGTGTGTAAAACGGGCTGGTGGGGGGTGAGTGTGAAAAACGGGCTGATGATGTGAGGGGTGGTGGGCTGCTGCTGACATGTGAGGGGGGGGTGGGCTGCTGACATGTGAGGAGGGGACTGCTGACATGTGAGGGGGGAAGTGAGTGATCTGAGTTGCAGGGGGGGGAGAGAGTGTCATATTGAGGGGAGGGGGAAAGAGTGTCATATTGAGGGGAGGGGGAGAGCGTGTCATATTGAGGGGAGGGAGAGAGTGTCATATTGAGGGGAGGGAGAGAGAGTCATATTGAGGGGAGGGGGAGAGAGTCATATTGAGGGGAGGGGGAGAGAGTGTCATATTGAGGGGAGGGAGAGAGAGTGTCATATTGAGGGGAGGGAGACAGTGTCATATTGAGGGGAGGGAGAGAGTGTCATATTGAGGGGAGGGAGAGAGAGTCATATTGAGGGGAGGGGGAGAGAGTCATATTGAGGGGAGGGGGAGAGAGTCATATTGAGGGGAGGGGGAGAAAGTCATATTGAGGGGAGGGGGAGAGAGTCATATTGAGGGGAGGGGGAGAGTGTCATATTGAGGGGAGGGAGAGAGAGTGTCATATTGAGGGGAGGGAGAGAGTGTCATATTGAGGGGAGGGAGAGAGTGTCATATTGAGGGGAGGGAGAGAGAATCATATTGAGGGGAGGGGGAGAGAGTCATATTGAGGGGAGGGGGAGAGAGTCATATTGAGGGGAGGGGGAGAGAGTCATATTGAGAGGAGGGGGAGAGAGTGTCATATTGAGGGAAGATAGACATGGGGGGGTGCTGACTTGGGGGGGGGGGCTGCTGACATGGAATGGGCTGGGGGGATGTGGAGGGGGTATTGTGTGTTTGATGTGGAGGGGGGTATTGTGTGGGTGAGGCAGAGAGATGGGGGTATGAGAGATAGATGGGGAGTATCGTAAAAGGTTGATAGTGAGGGGTTCTGGGGGAGATATGAGGATGATGATGATGATGATGATGAGAGGTGCTGGAGGAGAGATGATGATGATGATTTAACCCATGCGGCCCAAAAAAATTTTCCTTGGAGCATTTCGGCCCTTCTCACTTTACGAGTTGGGCAGGCCTGGTCTACGGATTGGCAGTGCTGATGGGTCTGTATTCCCTATGGATTGGCAGTGCTGATGGGTCTGTGTTCCCTATGGATTGGCAGTGCTGATGGGTCTGTATTCCCTATGGATTGGCAGTGCTGATGGGTCTGTATTCCCTATGGATTGGCAGTGCTGATGGGTCTGTGTTCCCTATGGATTGGCAGTGCTGATGGGTCTGTATTCCCTATGGATTGGCAGTGCTGATGGGTCTGTGTTCCCTATGGATTGGCAGTGCTGATGGGTTTCTATGCTCAATGGCAGGGGTGCAGAAACTGGGGGGCACAAGATATTTTAAGTGGGGCATAGAGGACCGTTGGAGTGATGACAGAGAAGGATGGCGGTGGGAGAAGAGTACGAATGGCGGCAGAGGAGTTGGACGGTGAGAGCGAAGCAGGGTGGCAGAGGAGGATGACCGGGGAGGACCCTTGATTGACTTGTGTTGTCTGACGCTGCTCCAGAGAGTTCCTCCCTGGCTGTCGTCCACTGCTGCCCTGCATCACTCCCAGCGTCCAACTCCTCTGCCGCCCTCCATCCTCTTCTCCTGTCGCCATCCTCCCCTGCCACCACCCTGCTCCACTCCCACGGTCCTCCTCCACCGAATCCAGATAAGCATTGTTGGGGGGGTGAGAATAGGAGGAGGGGGGGTGATAAGAGGAGGATGGGGGTGAGAAGGAGGAGGGTTGAGAACAGGAGGAGGAGGGGTGATATGAGACTAGGAGTAGGGTGAGAGGAGTAGATGGGGTGAGAGGATGAGAGAAGTGAGAGGAGGAGGCGATGAGAGATGAGGAGAGGGGATGAGAGAGATATGAGGAGAGAGAGAGGGGGTGAGAGAGAGAATGGGGTGAGAGAGAGAATGAGGATGGGGTGAGAGAAAAAACCATAGCAGTCAGTATTATCTTATACTACTACAGTGATTTATGTTAAAAACACATATAAAATTTGTCATGTTTTGCTGTTTTAAAAATGTTGAAAGATGAAAGTATTGTTACGCATTTGTATTCACATTTATATTGTACATTATACCGATAAAGTTTTTTTATTTCATGTGATTTGGATTACATCAGGTGGGGGGGGGGGGTGGGCTGACTAATATCACGGATGAAAAGGGGGGCTCAACGTAAAAAGTTTGCTCACCCCTGCACTATGGATTGGTCGTGCTGATGGGTCTCTATGCTCTATGGATTGGCAGTGCTGATGGGTCTCTATGCTGTATGGATTGATCGTGCTGATGGGTCTGTGTGTGCTATGGATTGGTCGTGCTGATGGGTCTCTATGCGCTATGGATTGGCAGTGCTGATGGGTCTCTATGCTGTATGGATTGATCGTGCTGATGGGTCTCTATGTGCTATGGATTGGCAGTGCTGATGGGTCTCTATGCTGTATGGATTGGTCGTGCTGATGGGTCTCTATGTGCTATGGATTGGCAGTGCTGATGGGTCTCTATGTGCTATGGATTGGCAGTGCTGATGGGTCTCTATGCGCTATGGATTGGTCATGCTGATGGGTCTCTATGCGCTATGGATTGGCAGTGCTGATGGGTCTCTATGCTGTATGGATTGGTCGTGCTGATGGGTCTCTATGCGCTATGGATTGGCAGTGCTGATGGGTCTCTATGCGCTATGGATTGGCAGTGCTGATGGGTCTCTATGCGCTATGGATTGGTCATGCTGATGGGTCTCTATGTGCTATGGATTGGCAGTGCTGATGGGTCTCTATGCTGTATGGATTGGTTGTGCTGATGGGTCTCTATGCGCTATGGATTGGCAGTGCTGATGGGTCTCTATGCGCTATGGATTGGCAGTGCTGATGGGTCTCTATGCGCTATGGATTGGTCATGCTGATGGGTCTCTATGTGCTATGGATTGGCAGTGCTGATGGGTCTCTATGCTGTATGGATTGGTCGTGCTGATGGGTCTCTATGCGCTATGGATTGGCAGTGCTGATGGGTCTCTATGCGCTATGGATTGGCAGTGCTGATGGGTCTCTATGCGCTATGGATTGGTCATGCTGATGGGTCTCTATGTGCTATGGATTGGCAGTGCTGATGGGTCTGTGTGTGCTATGGATTGGTCGTGCTGATGGGTCTCTATGCGCTATGGATTGGTCGTGCTGATGGGTCTCTATGCGCTATGGATTGGCAGTGCTGATGGGTCTCTATGCTATATGGATTGGCAGTGCTGATTGGGTCTCTGTGCTCTATTGATTAGTCGTGCTGATGGGTCTCTATGCGCTATGGATTGGCAGTGCTGATTGGGTCTCTATGCGCTATGGATTGGCAGTGCTGATGGGTCTGTGTGTGCTATGGATTGGTCGTGCTGATTGGGTCTTTATGCTCTATTGATTGGTCGTGCTGATTGGGTCTTTATGCTCTATTGATTGGTAGTGCTGTTTGTATTCTACAAAGAGCAGCATTTTCATACCTTTCTTAAGAGACTCCATGGGTGAATCTGTAACTTCAGTTGCATTTTCTGTGGGAAGTGGAACAGTAATTTAAATAGGGTAACAGTGGTCAGAGGCCACACAAGTTGTGCTGCAGCATGCTCTTCTTGAGGATTTCTCCCCTCTATAAGCATGAGCAAGCATAATGATATTAAAGTATAATTACCTTAAACATCCTACATGTTGTTTTTCCATAAATCAGTTGTGTAGTATTAGATAATACTTACAGTAATCCCCCCCTCCCGCTCCCCCTCCCCCACATTTTTATGCCCTTTTTAATGAGTTTTAATGTATTAAGCTTCTTTGGATTGCAACTATTTAACAAGCCTCTAATTCCGCTTTTGAATTAGGCGGCCATATTGGGTGCCCTGGGAAGCAGGGTCTTTGCTGATCAATCACGGAGAACGGATCAATCGGCAGCTTAGATAATTATGTTGCCTTAAAGATAAGGAACTGATGCGTCTATTATTAAAAACAACAACAGCAGCAAAAGCCAACACCACTGTAAGGATCTCTTTCCACTTCCAAACTCCCACAGCCCATCTTATAAAAGGCACGGAACTGAAGGTGGGTAAGTGTGGGAGCTGCCGGGATCAGTATATACTGAGTCTGTGGGAGCTGCCGGGATCAGTATATACTGAGTCTGTGGGAGCTGCCGGGATCAGTATATACTGAGTCTGCGTGAGCTGCCGGGATCAGTATATACAAAGTCTGTGGGAGCTGCCGGGATCAGTATATACTGAGTCTGTGTGAGCTGCCGGGATCAGTATATACTGAGTCTATGTGAGCTGCCGGGATCAGTATATACTGAGTCTGTGTGAGCTGCCGGGATCAGTATATACTGAGTCTGTGTGAGCTGCCGGGATCAGTATATACTGAGTCTGTGTGAGCTGCCGGGATCAGTATATACTGAGTCTGTGTGAGCTGCCGGGATCAGTATATACTGAGTCCGTGTGATGCTACCGGGATCAGTATATACTGAGTCTGTGGGAGCTGCCGGGATCAGTATATACTGAGTCTGTGTGAGCTGCCGGGATCAGTATATACTGAGTCCGTGTGATGCTGCTGCTGCTGCGGTCCTCCAATCCAAAGTAATAACCAGGAAGAAAGTCCTGCCCCATAGTATCGGTATCTACTGCTATTTAATGAAGGTTAGAGAGCAGTAAAGAAGGACAGTGGTACTGTAGTGGTCAGTGGGTTTAACTTTTGAAGGAACCCAATAAAGTTTCAGAAGAGGAAGGGGATGTGACTTTGTAAATGGTTGCTATAGAAACAAAAAATGCTTGCTACACTATAATACATTAAAAATGTAATTCATAGTTATTTTTTTAAAGAAAAAAAGCCTACAAGTATTTTCTCATAGTACAGAACTGATTTATTTAAAACAAACACACACGTGTTGGATATTGCTTGGTCTGCAGCTTTAAAGACGACTCACCTTTAATATTAACCCCTTACCTCTTGATTCGGATGTTTGGTTTTGGCTGTAAAATTCCTCTGGTCCACCTGCAGTGTTCTCATTGCTTGCTGAAATTGGGCTATATGTATTTTCCATGCCTGGTATCCCAGGGATGATCAGTGACCAGAATTCCCCCGAGGCCTTCTCTGCGGTGTTCCTCCTTTTCTTTCGTTTTTTCATGGCGGGGCTTCTCACGGTTGTCTCGCTCCTGTCGGTTACAGCTGTCTCGGTTGGCTTGGGCACGGTGGTTGTGGATGAAGTCACAGAAGATATTGCTCCAGATACAAGAATCCCCAACACGCTTGTAATGGATAACTGGGAGCTGCGCCCCCTGCTGCCCGAGGTTGCCTGCTCGCTGGTTGCGTTTGTTTGGGATGTTGTTGCTGTCGTTACATTTCGTACTGTTCTTGACACTGCTGTATACATTAAAGATGCAATGGATGATGATTGGAATGGTAAATAACCTGTTACATTACATTGTTCAAAAAGTATCTCTGAGAAGTATATCCTAACCGTGGGAAAGACGCTAATTAAGACATGGACCGCGCTTTATACAGTAGCAGTCACATTCGTTTATAAATATAGGTAATTGGAAACAAAAGCTCTGGAGTCCTAATTTAAAGTGGCATTTAATTAGCTCTTAGCTGATTGCTTTTTTTGGTTGTTTGTTTTTTTGCTTTAATAAATGCAGCAGTTCCTTACCTTTAAGTCAATATTTATCTACGCTGCCGATCAATCCGTTCTCTCCCGTGGTCGATCGGCGAAGACACTGCTTCCCGGGGCACTAAATATGGCCGCCTATTTCAAAAGAGGAAGTGCTGGGGCTTCCTAAATATTTACTATAGTAACCCGAGGAAGGTTAATACATTACCACTCATTAATAAGCGCATAACGAGTGAGGGGGGGAGGGGAGAATGATGTAAGTTATTATCTAATAATATTACACAACTCATTTATTTAAAAAAGAAATATAGGATTTTATGAGATTTGCTCGCTGCGGTGGAAACTTGCCGCAATGAGTATGAATGGAACTACCTTCCAATTGGCGAGAACCTTCCACAATCAGTGAGACTGTTTTCCAATGAGTTACTCCAAAGGAACGAGACTGTGTTACAATGACAATTATTGCTTCCACGTGAATTATAGTAATGTCTAGTGAATGAGATTATCATCCAATGAAAAGAATTGACCTGACTTTGAACGAGTGAGAATAACATCCCACTGAGAGACACTGTCTTCCATTAACAGAGACTGTCTTTTAATGAGTGAGACTACCTACCGTACCAATGGCAATCAGTGTTACTATGTTACAATGGATATTAAATGCCTGCTAACAAATGCAGCCTCTGCTCCAAATGGGGGAGACTTCAGAGACTTGTAAAATCGTACAGTACCTTCTGGGGTTTGTGTGGCTGGCTTTGTTATGGTCGGACTGGAACTCAATGCTGTTGGTGTCTTGGCTGTCCCAGAAGCCCATGCAGAAAGGGAAGCAAATGAAGAGCTGCTGCTGCTGTTTGCTGAAGGCTTGCTCCAATAGGCTGGTATCGTATCATTAGGTATAAGTGACCCTGTGGGTGCTAAAGTATAAATCATTTACATACAGTTAGATAGACAGATATAGATATAGATATATACAGAAAAAACAATCGGTGCTAACTAGACATCCAACACCAGGATAAGATGGTATCTATAGTTGAAATAATCTATAGACCCAATAGTAAAGGGTACATATGCTAAAGGCAATATAAATTGCCAGTGTTACATATATAAACAAAAGAGTGTCTACTCAATGAATATATATACATTTTAAAAAGATAAATATAATGTATCGGCAAACAATTGTCCATGAATAGAACAATGGTGTTAATGTCCAAAATAGATATAAAAATGATATGAGTTGACTTTGGAAGATCTTCTTAGAGGATGTGTGTGTGTGTGTGTGTGTGTGTGTGTGTGTGTGTGTGTGTGTGTGTGTGTGTGTGTGTGTGTGTGTGTGTGTGTGTGTGTGTGTGTGTGTGTGTGTGTGTGTGTGAGTGTGTGTGTGTGTGTGTGTGTGTGTGTGTGTGTGTGTGTGTGTGTGTGGACAGACAGATTGATAGATAGATAGATAGATAGATAGATAGATAGATAGATAGATAGATAGATAGATAGATAGATACAGTAGATAGATACTGTAGATAGATAGATAGATAGATAGATAGATAGATAGATAGATAGATAGATAGATAGATAGATAGATAGATAGATAGATAGATAGATAGATAGATAGATAGATAGATAGATAGATACAGTAGATAGATAGATACAGTAGATAGATAGATAGATAGATAGATAGATAGATAGATAGATAGATAGATAGATAGATAGGTAGATAGATAGATAGATAGATAGATAGATAGATAGATAGATAGATAGATAGATAGATAGATAGATAGATAGATAGGTAGATAGATAGATAGATAGATAGATAGATAGATAGATAGATAGATAGATAGATAGATAGATAGATAGATAGATAGATAGATAGATATGTAGATGTGCTATAGGATTGAGAATAAATCTTTTCTGATGCCCTTCCTATCACATCCCCTTCTTACTTCCCTTCTGTAGCTCTGGCTGCTCTGATTGGTAGAATGCATCAGCACATAAAAAAAATATGAGCCCTCTAACGGTTAATAAAATAAAAGGTCTATTAACACAATGGAGCCACAGACTAACATCAAAGCCCCCCTCTCCCCCCTGCCCCCCCCCCTCCTCCCTCCTCCCCCCCCCCTCCCCCCAGCAGTATCATTATCATTGTCTCACCAGACACTGCTGCGGTGGGTGTTTTTATTCCAATAGCCAGGTCTGTGGTGGCAGAGCTGGGCTTGGAACTAGGAGGCCAGGCCATTGGAAATGCCAGTCACCAGTCACTGTCATACCTGGGGTACTCGGAGATGGTGAATATGTGCCATTATTCATTGGGGTCAGTTGTGTGCTGGTGGTCCTAGCAGTAACCAGTGAAGGGAGACCAGATCCTGTTGCAGATGTCACATGATGGACATCTACTGACTTGTTCTGAGAACTCATCATCTCATCGGCTGCAACTCTTTGCATACTGGGTGCTGATGGAAAATAAATGGAAGCAATTCACAAATAAGTAGCACACTCACATCTTCTCACTCACTCAAATCCTCTCACTCACTCACATCTTCTCACTCACTCACATCTTCCCACTCACTTACATCTTCTCACTCACTCACATCTCACTCACTCACATCTTCTCACTCACTCACATCTTCCCACTCACATCTTCTCACTCACATCTCACTCACATCTCACTCACTCACATCATCACTCACTGCCAGAGGTGTGGTGATGCCTTCCACCAGCAGCAAATGGGATGAATCATTGTATTAACTAAGGGAACTTTGAAGGAGCAATCCATGCAATTTCCTAAATGTGTCTTTTTTTTTTAAATAAATGAGTTCTGTAGTATTAGATAATACTTACTACATTTTTTCTTTCTCAAGGTGCGGGGTGCAGCAGCCATGCTACAACCCAGGGACTGGAGAGATCCATGCTCACCTACGACATACATGTCTATTTAACAGTTACTTCCATTTCTTACCTCCGATGGCTGATGTAGCATTGGATATCCCTGAGCTCAATGAATATGAGACACTTTGTTTCACTGGAGCTTGTGACATTATTCCAGCAGATGTTGGTGACACGGCAGATGTTGCCACTGTAACCAGTGGGTTTGTCGATGAAGGGGTGCTTAGGAATGGAGGTGTGGAATGGGACCTGGATACACTGGAAGAAGATGTGGTTATGTTGTTGGATGTGGTAAAAGCTCTTGTGTTATTTTGTGTGTTTGGGGATGCAGTGTTTGGTGCAGCGCTACTGAATTCGCTCTTTATACTGGATGACAGTGGATACATTGTAGTTGTGTTGAGTGTTCTTGAGCTAGAACTAATTACCAGTGAAGATGACTCTGTTCTAATTTTACTGACTGAAGTGAAAAAATTGCCTGAACTGTTGCTGCTTAATGTTGTTATGTTGTTATCTGAGGATAGAGATGGACTGAGTTTTGGCACATAGCTGGGATTCGTTGTAGAAGGGTTGCGTGCAATAAGAAATGATGATGAATTGCTAAGTACTGTTGTAACTGTTGTTGTCATTACCGGTATTGCATTCACAGTGCTGGTTGTATTGAATACTGTTCTTGCAGTTGTTATTGTGATGGTGCTGGGTGTATTAGAATATGTGACTCCAGATGTTGTGATGTTGTTGAATGTATTAGGCAGTGTTGTGCCAGATGTTGTGCTGTTGTTGAATGTATTAGGCAGTGTTGTGCCAGATGTTGTTCTAATGAGTGTACTGGGAGATGTCATGCCAGATGCTGTAATATTGCTGGCTATATTTGATGTAATGCCAGAAGCTGTAAGGGATGTATTGTATGTTATTCCAGGTTTTGTATTAGCAGTCGATGTATTTGATGGCTTCTGAGATGGTGTGAAGGTGTTGGATGTAGTATTAGGTACTCCAGATGTTGTTATGAAGCTAGATATATTAGATGAAACTCCAAGTGTTGCAATGCTGCTGGGTATATCAGGTGATGGGGATCTAGATGTTCTGATGGTGCTGGTAGTATTAGGTGTGATTCCAGATGTGCTGAGAACGCGAGTTGTATTCTGTATTACTCCAGATGTTGATATAATGGTGCTCTGTACAGCAGATGATGTGATGCTGAGTGTACTGGGAGATGTGATGCCTGTAATATTGCTGATCCTATTTGATGCGAGTCCAGATGTTAGGAGGGAGTTGGTTGTATTAGGCGACATTGGGATAGTGTTGGATGTACTTAAAGATGCTGTTCCAGGTGATATTGGGATGGATCTTGATATATTAGTGTACATTATTCCAAATGTTGATGTGATAGTTCCAGGTGTATTAGTAGATGTTGCTCTAATGGTGCTAGCTATATTCATAGGTAAGACCCCTGATGTTGTGATAGTATTAGTTGCAATAGATGTTGTAATAGTGCTGGATGTAGTAGAAGGTGAGATTACAGATGATAATGTGACACTGCTTGATATATTAATAGACGAAGCTTTTGTTGTTGTGATTATGTTAGTTGTATTAGGAGATGTTAAACTAGTTGTTGTTCTGCTGGTGTTGGAAGTATTAGGAAATGTGATTGTAGATATTGATGTGATGAATGCATTAGCAAACGAGACTCCAGATGTTGGAATAGTTCTGGAGATATTGGGAGATGTTGTAACTCCAGATGTTGTAATGGTGTTGGGTGTATTGGAAATTGCTATGCCAGAAACTGATAGCATGGGGCTTGATGTATTATTGATTGTTCCAAAGGTTTTAACAGTGCTGGGTAGATTGGCAAAAATTGTCGTGAAGGTGCTAGATGTATTAGCAGATACGATTCCAGATATTATTGTGATTGCCTTGGATGTGTTAGAGGTTGGAACTCCAGGTATTGTTGTAATAATGCTGGACATATTAGTGTAGGTGTTAGGTATATTAGGTGTAGTAAACATGTTTTTTGTTATTTTAGACATGATATCAGAGGTTGTGATGGCACTAGTTGTATTATATATTAGTCCAGATGTTGATGCAATAGTGCTGGGGATTGGCACGCCATTAGATGCGACGGTGCTGGTTGATTGAAGAGATATGATCCTAGGTGATGTGAGGTTGCTGGTTGAGTTAAGAGATACAGTGCTGGTTGATTGAAGAGGTATGATCCCAGGAGTTGTGAGAGTGCTGGTTTGGTTAATAGATATAATCCCAGGTAATGTGAAGGGGCTGGTTGAGTTAAGAGATATGATCCCAGGTGGTGTGGTGGTCATTGTTGAGTTAAGAGATATAATTCCTGGTGTTTGAAGGGTGCTAGTTGATTTAAGTGATATGATCCCAGGTGTTGTGAGGGTGCTGGTTGAGTTAATAGATATGATCCCACGTGTTGTGGGGTTGATGGTTGAGTTAAGTGATATGATCCCAGGGGATATGAGGGTGCTGGTTGAGTTAACCGATATGATCCCACTTGTTGTCAGAGTGCTGGTTGAGTTAAGAGATATTGCCCTAGGTGATGTGAAGGTGCTGGTTGAGTAAAGAGATATTATCCCAGGTGTTTTCAGAGTGCTGGTTGAGTTAAGAGATATGATCCCAGGTGTTGTGAGGGTGCTGGTCGAATTAAGAGATATGATTCCCATTGTTGGGAGGCTGCTGGTTTGGTTAAGAGATATGATGCCAGGTGAAGTGAAGGTGCTAGTTGAGTTAAGAGATGTGGTTCCTGGTGTTGGGAGGGTGCTAGTTGATTTAAGAGTTATGATCCCAGGTGTTGTCAGAGTGCTGGTTGAGTTAATAGACAAGATCCCAGGGGATGTGAGGGTGCTAGTTGAGTTAAGAGATATGATCCTAGTTGTTGTGAGGGTGCTGGTTGAGTTAATAGACAAGATCCCAGGTGATGTGAGGGTGCTAGTTGAGTTAAGAGATATGATCCTAGTTGTTGTGAGGGTGCTGGTTGAGTTAATAGATATGATCCCAGGTGATGTGAGGGTGCTGGTTGAGTTAAGAGATATGATCCTAGGTGATGTGAGGGTGCTGGTTGAGTTAAGCGATATGATCCCAGGTGATGTGAGGGTGCTGGTTGAGTTAAGATATATGATCCCAGGTGATGTGAGGGTGCTGGTTGAATTAAGAGATATGATGCCAGGTGAAGTGAAGGTGCTAGTTGAGTTAAGAGATGTGATGCCTGGTGTTGGGAGGGTGCTAGTTGATTTAAGAGTTATGATCCCAGGTGTTGTCAGAGTGCTGGTTGAGTTAATAGACAAGATCCCAGGTGATGTGAGGGTGCTAGTTGAGTTAAGAGATATGATCCTAGTTGTTGTGAGGGTGCTGGTTGAGTTAATAGATATGATCCCAGGTGATGTGAGGGTGCTGGTTGAGTTAAGAGATATGATCCTAGGTGATGTGAGGGTGCTGGTTGAGTTAAGCGATATGATCCCAGGTGATGTGAGGGTGCTGGTTGAGTTAAGAGATATGATCCCAGGTGATGTGAGGGTGCTGGTTGAGTTAAGAGATATGATCCCAGGTGATGTGAGGGTGCTGGTTGAGTTAAGAGATATGATCCTAGTTGTAGTGAGGGTGCTGGATGAGTTTAGAGATATGATCCCATGTGATGTGAGGGCTTTGGTTGAGTTAAGAGATATGATCCCAGGTGATGTGAGGGTGCTGGTTGAGTTAAGAGATATGATCCTAGTTGTAGTGAGGGTGCTGGTTGAGTTAAGAGGTGTGATCCCAGATGATGGGAGGGTGCTGGTTAATTTAAGAGATATGAGCACAGGTGTTGTGGGGGTGATGGTTGAGTTAAGTGATATGATTCCAGGGGATGTGAGGGTGCTGGTTGAGTTAAACGATATGGCCCTAGGTGATGTGAAGGTGCTGGTTGAGTTAAAAGATATGATCCCAGGTGTTCGGAGGGTGCTGGTTGAATTAAGAGATATGATTCCCATTGTTGGGAGGCTGCTGGTTTGGTTAAGAGATATGATGCCAGGTGAGGTGAAGGTGCTAGTTGAGTTAATAGATGTGATTCCTGGTGTTGGGAGGGTGCTAGTTGATTTTAGAGTTATGATCCCAGGTGTTGTCAGAGTGCTGGTTGAGTTAATAGACAAGATCCCAGGTGATGTGAGGGTGCTAGTTGAGTTAAGAGATATGATCCTAGTTGTTGTGAGGGTGCTGGATGAGTTAAGAGATATGATCCCAGTTGTTGTGAGAGTGCTGGTTGAGTTAAGAGATATGATCCTAGGTGATGTGAGGGTGCTGGTTGAGTTAAAAGGTATGATCCCAGGTGATGTGAGGGTGCTGGTTGAGTTAAGAGATATGATCCTAGGTGATGTGAGGGTGCTGGTTGAGTTAATAGATATGATACCAGGTGATGTGAGGGCTTTGGTTGAGTTAAGAGATATGATCCAAGGTGATGTGAGGGTGCTGGTTGAGTTAAGAGATATGATCCTAGTTGTAGTGAGGGTGCTGGATGAGTTAAGAGATATGAGCCCAGGTGTTGTGGGGGTGATGGTTGAGTTAAGTGATATGATTCCAGGGGATGTGAGGGTGCTGGTTGAGTTAAACAATTTGATCCCACTTGTTGTCAGAGTGCTGGTTGAGTTAAGAGATATGGCCCTAGGTGATGTGAAGGTGCCGGTTGAGTTAAGAGATATGATCCCAGGTGTTGGGAGGGAGGTAGTTGATTTAAGTGATGTGATCCCAGGTGTTGTGAGGGTGCTGGTCGAATTAAGAGATATGATTCCCAGTGTTGGGAGGCTACTGGTTTGGTTAATAGATATGATGCCAGGTGAAGTGAAGGTGCTAGTTGAGTTAAGAGATGCGATTCCTGGTGTTGGGAGGGTGCTAGTTGATTTAAGTGATATGATCCCAGTTGTTGTGAGGGTGCTGGTTGAGTTAGGAGATATGATCCCAGGTGTTGTCAGAGTGCTGGTTGAGGTAAGAGATGTGACCCTAGGTGATGTGAAGTTGCTGGTTGAGTTTAGAGATATAATCCCAGGTTTTGTGAAGGTGCTGGTTGAGTTAAGAGGCATGGTCCCTGGTGTTGTGAGCTTGCTGGTTGAGTTAAGAGATATGGTCCCAGGTGATGTGAGGGTGCTGGTTGAGTTAAGATATATGATCCCAGGTGATGTGAGGGTGCTGGTTGAGTTAAGAGGTATGATCCCAGATGTTGGGAGGCTGCTGGTTAATTTAAGAGATATGTGCCCAGGTGTTGTGGGGGTGATGGTTGATGTAAGTGATATGATCCCAAGGGATGTGAGGGTGCTGGTTGAGTTAAGAGATATAATTCCTGGTGTTGGGAGAGTGCTAGTTGATTTAAGAGTTATGATCCCAGGTGTTGTCAGAGCGCTGGTTGAGTTAAGAGATGTAACCCTAGGTGATGTGAAGTTGCTGGTTGTGTTTAGAGATATAATCCCAGGTGTTGTGAAGGTGCTGGTTGAGTTAAGAGGTATAGTCCCAGGTGTTGTGAGCTTGCTGGTTGAGTTAAGAGATATGATCCCAGGTGATGTGAGGGTGCTGGTGGAGTTAAGAGATATGATCCCAGGTGATGTGAGGGTGCTGGTGGAGTTAAGAGGTATGATCCCAGGTGTTGGAAGGGTGCTAGTTGATTTAAGTGATATGATCCCAGTTGTTGTGTGGGTGCTGGTTGAGTTAGGAGATATAGATCCAGGTGATGTGAGGGTGCTGTTTGAGTTAAAAGATATAATCAGAGGTGTCGTGAGGGTGCTAGTTGATTTAAGAGTTATGATCCCAGGTGTTGTCAGAGTGCTGGTTGAGTTAATAGACAAGATCCCAGGTGATGTGAGGGTGCTAGTTGAGTTAAGAGATATGATCCTAGTTGTTGTGAGGGTGCTGGATGCATTAAGCGATATGATCCCAGTTGTTGTGAGAGTGCTGGTTGAGTTAAGAGATATGATCCCAGGTGATGTGAGGGTGCTGGTTGAGTTAAAAGGTATGATCCCAGGTGATGTGAGGTTGCTGGTTGAGTTAAGAGATATGATCCTAGGTGATGTGAGGGTGCTGGTTGAGTTAATAGATATGGTCCCAGGTGATGTGAGGGCTTTGGTTGAGTTAAGAGATATGATCCAAGGTGATGTGAGGGTGCTGGTTGAGTTAAGAGATATGATCCTAGTTGTTGTGAGGGTGCTGGATGAGTTAAGAGATATGATCCCAGGTGATGTGGGGGTGATGGTTGAGTTAAACAATTTGATCCCACTTGTTGTCAGAGTGCTGGTTGAGTTAAGAGATAAGGCCCTAGGTGATGTGAAGGTGCCGGTTGAGTTAAGAGATATGATCCCAGGTGTTGGGAGGGAGGTAGTTGATTTAAGTGATGTGATCCCAGGTGTTGTGAGGGTGCTGGTTTGGGTAATAGATATGATGCCAGGTGAAATGAAGGTGCTAGTTGAGTTAAGAGATGTGATTCCTGGTGTTGGGAGGGTGCTAGTTGATTTAAGTGATATGATCCCAGTTGTTGTGAGGGTGCTGGTTGAGTTAGGAGATGTGACCCTAGGTGATGTGAAGTTGCTGGTTGAGTTTAGAGATATAATCCCAGGTGTTGTGAAGGTGCTGGTTGAGTTAAGAGGTATGGTCCCAGGTGCTGTGAGCTTGCTGGTTGAGTTAAGAGATATGATCCCAGGTGATATGAGGGTGCTGGTGGAGTTAAGAGGTATGATCCCAGATGTTGGGAGGGTGCTGGTTAATTTAAGAGATATGAGCCCAGGTGTTGTGGGGGTGATGGTTGAGTTAAGTGATATGATCCCAGGGGATGTGAGGGTGCTGGTTGAGTTAAAATATATGATCCCACTTGTTGTCAGAGTGCTGATTGAGTTAAGGGATATGGCCCTAGGTGTTGTGGGGGTGCTAGTTGAATTAAGAGATATGATCCCAGGTGTTGTGAAGGTGCTGGTTGTTTTAGATGTTATTCCAGATGTTGTTCTGATGGTGCTCACTGCTATGGGAGGTGTGATTCCAGATGTTGCAGTGATGGTGCTGGATATGTTAAATGATATGATTCCGGGTGTTGCTGTGTTGGTACTGGGTGCATTGTGAGAGGAGGCTCCTGATGTTGCTGTGATAACACTGTTTCTATTAGAAGATTGCATCCCAGATGCTGTTGTGACAATAACTGGTTGAGTTGAAGTCATCCTTACAGTACTTTTACTTGGTAATTCTGTGCTTGTAGTGGTGCTAAATGTGTTTGTTTTAATGGTGGTGCTTGTATTATGAGGGATTGTGGAAGTGATTGTGCTTATGTTTGAGATTGTGGTACTAATGGTGGTTGGTATACGTGGAGATGTTGAGGCTACATTGGTGTTAGATATTTTGGTGGGTGTGGTGGAAGGGCTTTGTGTTGAGGCTATGATAGTGCTGGATTTATTTGGACTTGTAGTCAGTGCACTTGATATAGAGCTGAGTGTGTATATATTTGCAGCAGTGGTAGGCATATTTGGAGATGCTGAAGAACTGGGTACATTTAGTGATGCTGCTGATATAAGACTGGGTGTTTTTGTAGGTGTTTTAGTTATGACTGTGCTGATTATAGCTGTTAATGCTGTTTTAGCTGCTGAAGACGCTGTCGTTTTGTTAGCGGTGGCTTTAGATTGCGTTGTAGTTTTTACGGTTGATGTGGTTACACCTGAAAATAAAAACAAAAAAACTTTCATTTTGTGAAACAATAAAAAAAGGGAAATGAATTAGTGTTCCTATTAAATATATGAAACTTTCTACTTTTAGTACATTTACTGCAGGGGTCATAACCAGACTAGATAAACGCAGTCCAGACTTTGTGGTATAAATAATGCATAATAAGCAGATTGTAATGATGCACGGGGTGCTAACACGGGCACATCCCCTTGTACTGGATGTTCCCATCAGGAAATGACCCCGCATTGCTCTGTGTACAGTCGCTGCTTTCCATGCTGGCTGCTAATGAAAAATCCAAGTATTTGAAAAATGATATTGAGATGCATATTCAATAAAGGGTTTATTGTCTGAATACGTGACGTGATACAAAGTCCCCACTCCCCAGACTGTGAGACAACTCAAAGAAAAACAATCCCAACCTAATCCTTCCTCCTGGCGAGGGATAAAAGAATACATCGTGTGTTACCATTATTGCAGGCAGCATTGAAGTCCGGGCAGCAGTCTGCGTTTGCCCTGCAGTATTCATCGCAGTAGCAGTCTCCTCGCTTACACGCACTGTCCACCCCTTTACAGCACACAGGGGGGTACGAAGTGCAGCGACCTGCGCAGGATACACACAGAGGACACGGGAGAAGGGAACATTCGGTCACAGGCCGGCAATACTTCACGCACTGATACAATAGGAGATGTTTGTCTGATGATTGATGCATTAGGGCAGGAAAGGCCAACTCCAGCCCTCGAGGGCCACCAACAGGACAGGCATTAAGGATATCCCTGCTTCAGCACAGGTAGCTCAGTCATTTGACTGTGCCACTGATTGAGCCACGTGCTGAAGCAGGGATATCCTTAAAACCTGACCTGTTGGTGGCCCTTGAGGACTGGAGTTGGCCACCCCTGCATTAATAGAAACAATCAGAGGTGTGGGAAACATTTGGGACTATTACCAGTGATACATTTTCACATACATGGCAACTTTTTCGCACACCCCATTTTGGGCAGTATTCAACACGCTGTGTAGCCCCTTCCTTATGATGGAGAAAAGTTCAGCTCTAATCAAATTAATGGGACTTAAATCTGCCCCGCCCTGGGAAATGGCTTCACTGAGTGTTGAATAAGAGCATTTAAATCTCTTATTACAATCCATCCCAAACAGTCACTTCCTGCTGAAATGTGCTTGGAAATCGTACATTGTGCTTTAATCACTTAATGGTTTAGGTGACTTGTGTGAATGATGAATTCTACTTTTCTTAAACTAATTAACACTGATCAATTAAAAGTTTTCTCATATATTTTACTTTGTACAAAAATGTTGCAAAATGAACTGGGCCTTTCACACAGGTCCAGTGATGATTCCAGATGTTGCTGTGAAGGTTCTGGATGTACTAAAGATGTGATTTAAAGTGTTCCAGTATTGGTTCATCCAGCCTCTCCCAGCTCTTAGAGATAACACTTTTGGCAAAACTGCTGTGTGAAGCAGTACCTATAATATCAATATTGTGCATTGCCCACATTTGCTATCATATAACCCACAGAAATATCCATATAACTACTTCCCCAATGTAAGAATATAATATATACAGTATATTGGTTTCTGAAGAATTGATTTGGTGTTCATTCTGTAGAGAACAAGCATTGGATGTGTGTAGAAATATTCCTTGTTTATCAATACTTTGCAAATGTGCTTATAAATAGATGAAGTGAAAAAATGCCACACGAGTGCCATTTAAATATTTATGCAACAACCTATACAACTCAAATGATCAACAGATAAATCAGAGTAATTGTACCATACAGCACGTTATAAAATATACCACATGGCCACTTTCTTATCACGTACTGCATGATATTTATTCTCACGTTCTGCAGTTCTGCATGGTAAGATACAAAGGGTTTAATGTTAAAAATACATAAATCTGTAAATAGCAGAAGTCTGAGCACAGGGTCACAAACATCCCTTACCTGTAAACTGACTCCGCGCTACACCGATCAAAGCAAAGGTTAGGATTAGCTGTGGCCACATTGTTGGGTTGAGAAGACTCAGCAGGTCTGAGAAACTTGTTCCTTGTAACAACGAATGAGGAACAACACAGGGGCTTCAAGAACCCCTCCCAGGGGTGTCCCAGGCCTCTCTAGTATCATCTGTCACTGACGTCACATTTACTGTACATAACACGAGATACATCGCTGGAGGAAATAGAGAAAAACAATGCACACACAAGCGCACCACGGATTAGTAAAAATAATAATATTTAATATTTACTATCAGGTCAAATGGACCACCTAAACACAAAAAATCAAATATCAAATACACATATGACAATAACACCACATACATAAATAGTTACTCCCACACAAGGGGATACTATGCCAAAAAACGCTTCAGTGAAGCACAATAGAACACAAGTTAAATAAAAACTGGGTTGTAAGGCCGCCACCCACGGCGCCCGCTCCTACATTTACCTCCGCCGCCGGGGCGCGCGGCGTCCGATCCCGTCTTCTCTCCTCCCTTCCTCCATCTGCTCCCGCACATGCGCGCTGCCGGGGCAGACCCCACGCGCATCGACGGTTTCTGCCTACCTTCCTGGCGTGCTTCCGCCTCCCCTTCCGTCGCGCGCACGCGCGAACGCCACTATGTCCATCTCCACTGCCGCCAATGTACTTGTTCCTCCCACACCTGCCCTGCATCCAGCCTCAGCCTATCAGTGCTCTACCTTCATCTGACCTCACCGCTGGGGGCTCTCATTGGCTCCTGTCAGTATATAGTGCTACCAGCCCTGAGCTGATTGCTGAGCATAGTCAGTCTCTGGTTGTGCTTGCTACAAGCCACTTCGCACTCTGCTTTTGTATTCCGTTACAGACCCTTGCTTGAATCTGGACTCCCGACCTCTGGCACCCTCGAACCCCGGCTCGCCCTACGGACTTCTACCTTCTCCTCTCCTCGACCTTGGCTTTGGACTTCGACTACTCTTGATCTCTCCGACCCGGACTCTGGCAAGTACCTCTATGATTCTACACTCTCCTGCCCCGACCCAGGCTATCCACAATACTCTGCTAACCGGACCCGCTCACGCGGCTGTAGGGCGGTGGTTTTCCTGTAATTCCACCTCGGCCTCGCGGTCCAGTCCGGTTTCTGGTGAGCACTCCTATAGTCCCGTGACATGGGTCTAACTAACATCCACTATGGGAGTTCTAAGACATGATTTAAAATCACAAATGAGGGGAACGGGTACTAACCACAAGCGGCAATGGGTGCGCAGTGTGAACGCGAACTGTCCGGACTGCACGAACACACGGCAAACAACTCTCCCTGCTGGCGCTTCCTGGTTGTCACGTCCCAGCCAATGGGTGACTGCGCAGGGCTGCCTCTCGTGACCTCTACGCATTTCACAACAGCGTGCTTCGTCAGGAGGTGATCTGAGCAAGAGACATTTGTGAATACAAATTAACGAACTACAATACTCCCACATTTGTTTTCTGAATTTGTAAAAATTAATAAATGATGTTCTCTGGGACCTGTGGGGGTATTAGACAGATGGCCCCATTACATGTAGGACAGGGGTATGTAACACCAGGAAGGTACAAAATAGTCCTACAAGGAATCCAATAATATGTACATTACGGGGGCCCAGCTCTGCCCTACAAGGTCTGCCCGTATTGTAACACACTGAATGGCCAATAGAAAGGTACAAGGAACTCAATGGGAATGGAAGAAAAAAAAGTCAAATCGATCACACTTTTTTCTATCAATTTAATAGGATGGCAGCAGGACATGTTTTAGAAAATATTTTTCTACAGGGACATCAGCGTTTCAAAGAATCTTGCTTTCTACATTAAACCAAAGACCACTAAGTATATACAGTATATATACACACACACAGGCATATATTTATATATATATATACACATATAGTCTCGCCGCCGTATTATACCGCAGTTATCTCCGGCAGTAGAAGTGAGGATTCCTATCACACTCCCCACCCAGCGCCTCGAGACAAAAAAATAGAACTACAGATAAACGAGCGTCTTCAGTACTCCCATATTTTCGTGTGTGTGTGTGTGTGTGTGTGTGTGTGTGTGTGTGTGTGTGTGTGTGTGTGTGTGTGTGTGTGTGTGTGTGTGTGTGTGTGTGTGTGTGTGTGTGTGTGTGTGTGTCAAAAATGGCACACCTGTGAGGTCATGACTTGTATATGTGACAAGAGTTGATACACACAGGTAACTGGCTGGAACATTTTTCACTTACGCAAGGTCCCTCAAACGAATAATATTCCCCTCAATCCGTCACGATATATATCTTTACTCGCTTCCACCACCAAAGAGATACAGTATCAAGATGCATTTTCAGAGTCTTTGGTCCCTGATTACTAAATAAAACATGCACTTAACACACAAATCTGTTGTAGCAAAATGTGTCCGAAAATATAATCACTCTTCAAAACGTGCACAGTTCAATCAGAGCCCAAAGTTATTACTTATTAAAGTTTAGATTTAATATGCAACAATAGTACAGTACTGAGATTACAGAAAAAGTATATTACAAAAACATATTGTACAATAAATGCAGAGTTATCTTCAAAATACAAGGATAAATAAAGACATCCTATATGTTATCACATTAAGATATCTGATCCTTTCCAAAGAGGTCATTGGAACATGTAAAGCTGCAGTTCAGTCAATATCCTGCATGTGTGTGTTTTTTTTAACAAATCAGGTCTGTAGTAAGAAAAAATACTTTTAGCATTTTCTGTTTTAAAAAACAACAACTTTGAAAGACCAATTTTCTTGTATTCTATTTTAACAGCCATTTGCTAAGGCACTGCCCCTTCATGTCCTGTCACAAGCCCTGGCACACCCCTTTGTCAGCCCTGCCCTCCCTCTAGCACATGTCAGTGCAGGAGTGCTCATGAATATTCATGAGCTTCCAATGAGAGACTGAAGCAGAAGAAAAACAGATCCCTTCACTAATTATGTCACCAAATTTTGCCTATCAATACATGGAGAACAAATTGACCGGCAGCTATACAGTTCGTTAGGTAATTTGAGATTGCCCACATGAAACTATTGAAGTAAAAAAATAAATAAATTAAAAAAAAAAAAAAGACTGAACTGCAGCTTTAAGGTGAGAATTCACCTGTCTGACATCAGATCACAATCTAATTATTTTGTTTGCAGGAGTTCGGGGTCCGGAGTTACCGGTGATACCTTCATTCTACCCGGCGTGCCGGCACTATTTGCCGGTATGTGAGCAGAATTACACCAGGCCTGTCCAGTGTCCCCCAGTCTCCTGAGTTCAGAGCCCCGATATATCCCAGTTCTAAGTCCCTTACATTCATGAGTCTCCCCAATGTCCCCCTTGCATTAAAGTATATTGTATTAGGTTTGATACATTTCTTATAAGGCTCTATGCAGCTTGCCTGGGCTACCAGTTCAGATGCCAGCAAGTCTGCATAGGGTCCGTAGTTCAAAGGGGAGAGGATGTCCAGAGGTGTGAAAATGTTTGGTGAGTGAGGAAAGGGCAAATGGCCAGTTACGGACAACAAAGGGCACCCTGCTGGCGGACACTTTGTAGTTTCCAGACTTGGTGAGCCGGCCCTGCTGCAGGTGGCAATGAGTTAGCCGTGGAGGATGCAGCCAGAGCCTGCCCTCCTTTTGGCTAAAATCATATTTCCCGCGCACCCGGATTTTCGAGCCTGCTGGACACGCCTACTCCTCTGACGTCAGCCGGGGTCGAGACCCTCTTTCTATTGGATGACGGGGAGGAATTCCCATGCTCTGATTGGCTTCTCCTTCCATTCTGGGGCTAGCCCAGCAGCGTGTATGTAAGGTGCTGACCCAGAGAGAGAGCACGTCCATCTCAGCCAACCAATGAGGTGAGTCGATGAAGCTCGGCGGGTTTTTCAAAGTTGCTCTGTTGGAAATAACAGAGTGACCGGCTTCGTTTGGAAGCCTGAAAAGTTTGCCTCTTGTCTTTTGCGCCCAAGTTCTCAAAATCGAACGGAGCGGTCGTGGCTGGGAACTGAAGCCGAAAAGAGGACCAGGAAAACCGGGGTATATCCCGGTCAGGGTAAGCTCATCCAAGCGGGCGCCCTGCACCTCGGAAAGCCCAGATTTTTCCCCCAGTAAGTGTGTTTTTAACTGTTCCTTGTGTATTTTTTCTTGTTGTACGCGGGTTTACCCAAATAAACGCAATTTGATTTTACCACCTTGTGCTGTGTAATGCATGATCCCGGTAATATATAAATGGTGTAAAAAGTACCTGGTTTCCCGTGCCACCCCCCCCCCCCCCCCCTTGCTGGGCGTATACTCAATCCCCCCTCTCATCAATCAGATAGTGACAATTTGTATGCCATAAGGAAAAAAAGAACTTTAACAAGCTGCCTGGACATATAAAATGTCCCATATTTTTTATCCCTGTATCTCCTAGATTAAAGTCATTCATATCATATCTATATGTTCGGGTGAGTTTGCCGCATATACAGAGAATATTTTTGACCAGCTTAATCCTAAATTTGAGCGCCAAAGGGATATCTCACATATGCAGTTTAACTAGTCCAGCATTTTGGAAACAGCTGAACGTGCTGGTTACAAATATGTCGTTTTTATCCTTATGCGTCACATGAGATACAATATATCTTTTATTCTTAGTACAGACCTTAAACTAAATGGTGACCCGTTTTTCACCGCTCTCTGTTACTCTCAGGAGACACTGTAACAATGTGAGGTTCCTTTGAGGCGGACAGCCCAGGGACTCCTCTGGTTCTGAGCACTGTCACCCAGACTTCCAGAATATACTCGTGTCACTTTCGTGGCCGTCACTGAGGACCCCCAGATAAAGGTCACTTTCTAGATAAACGCAGAAACAGGCAGGATCAATGGCCGCCATAAACAACACATACTTTTTTTTAACTATTCCCTTTTTTCCATTTTCTTTGGCTACACATTGCAGATGGTTCACATACAGAGTCAGGGCCTGTTCTTTTCTTAACCACCTCTCGTTTCTACTAAAACATTACTATTACATCCAACGCTGTAATATATTTGCTGTGCTTTCTTCTATACGTACCAATTCCACCCATGTGACGTTATATAACACGTGCATTTTAAGGTACACTTGCAATTCAAATTAACCTCTGGTGTGCCAGGTTTATTAAAATACTGAATATTGCCTGGCATTTTCATTACAATATATAAAAATCAACAAAATGTATGAATGAGGACACCCTTTATTAATAATAGAGAAGCATTTTTATATTTTGATCCCCTCCAGAATCTTTACCAAGAATACCAGAGGATCCAAATGTTGAATAAATGCTGTAATATTAACCCATTGCGGGCTCTCATCATCTCTACATTATGCCCTATTCGGGAGAGAGTGGTCAAAGTGGAATGACGCCGCGGGGCCATGGCAAGGTGATGTCACATGACTCCGTTGCATCATTTGACGCCGGGTCACCATGACGACGCATCGCTGGAAAGCAATGGAAGTTAGTTAGAGGCCTCGCGCGGTCCCCTGGCATTTAATTTAAATGCCTTGGGGGAGAGCGCGGGCCCTCTGCAACCGCCACACCCCTCCCCCCCAGAAAGTCTGCGCCCCCCAGTCTGCGCACCCCTGCCATAAATAACTGACCTTCCTCTGCCTAACTGAGCGCTATCCTGTAGCTTGCATACAGGAGCCTTCAATACAGGGTGGAATCGCTTCTAAAGAAGGGAGAGACATACAATAGAAGCTCTCTGGTCCCAAGGGACTGAGTTGTGATATCTTCTCACTGCTTGTTTTGTTTCCTCCGTGCGCACCTCGAGTCCAAATCTCATTGTTCTGTTTGTTCTCAGACTTTCAGAACTGGTTCCGTGTGCACCTGGGGCACCTTTGTAATTTATATTTAAATGCGAGTAACAAAATCCATTTTGACCCATGGCCAGAGGATGTGACAGTGCTGAGAAATCAAACCGGGTGTTACGCCTAGAGGATAAGGGCGTGGCGTTGGATATTACAAGATTTAGCCACTAAAAGTGACATCCGATCGTCCTTGTTAGACATTCCGGTGACAGTTTCGAGGCTAGACCATGGACTGACAGTAATTCTGGTAACAAGCACCTAGGAGGTGCACCTGTAAGATTCAGGCTTATGTCCCTGTCATCTAGATTCATACCACCGACTTGAGCTCACACAAGCTGTGCTGTAGGTACCTTCTGTATCTAGCAAGGTTGTGATTTCAAATCCAGGTACATGTAATATTCCCAGTTAGGAGACACCCTGTCCGAACGCGGGGGTATCCTTTTATGTTTATTAATAAACACTTGCATTCACCCACTTTGAGTACTGATGAACACAGTAATCAAACTGCACATTACTGCTAGTGTTAATTTAATTTATTTTATGGTACATGGTTTACAATTATATATTAAAAGTACATTTTTATTACAAACAACCATTTTTTCAACAATATTAATTACTAGCAGGTGTGCACCTTATATAGGATGTCTCTGTGTGCAGCACTACGCACATCGCAGGGTTAACAATATGTTTTACTGGTTCCAAAACACTCAATTGATAAGGATGTGATGCAAAGATGTAGTTATCACATTGCGGTGGGAGACGAGTTCATTAATTACGATTCCTTTTAATGGACTAACAATATAGTTCTTTACAGATATAATAGTGCACAGAGCTTTGCAAACCTCACAAGTCTCTTCTTCATGGGTGCACTTGTGAAGCATTAAAACTATGGTTATATTTGTATCCTTTTTAAACATTTCTTATGTCACCTCTGGTTGCACGGCCCAGCAATGCGTTATTAATAAGCTGCATCAGCAACTCATCATCAACATCATAGACATATACACATCATATACTCATCAAGCCATCATACACACACACATACACATCAGCCCATCATACACACACATACACATCATATACTCATCAAGCCATCATACACACACACATACACATCAACCCATCATACACATATACACATCATATACTCATCAACCCATCATATACACACATACACATCATATACTCATCAACCCATCATATACACACATACACATCAACCCATCATACACACACACACATCAACCCATCATACACATATACACATCATATACTCATCAACCCATCATATACATATACACATCATATACTCATCAACCCATCATACATACACATACACATCAACCCATCATACACACACATACACATCAACCCATCATACACACACATACACATCAACCCATCATGCACACAAATACACATCAACCCATCATGCACACACATACACATCAACCCATCATACACACATCAACCCATCATACACACACATACACATCAACCCATCATGCACACACATACACATCAACCCATCATACACACATCAACCCATCATACACACACACATACACATCAACCCATCACACACACATCAACCCATCATACACATATACACATCATATACTCATCAACCCATCATATACACACACACACACACACACACACACATCAACCAATCATACACATCAACCCATCATACACACACACACACATCAACCCATCATATACATATACACATCATATACTCATCAACCCATCATATACATCAACCCATCATACACACACATACACATCAACCCATCATACACATATACACATCATATACTCATCAACCCATCATATACACACATACACATCAACCCATCATGCACACACATACACATCAACCCATCATGCACACACATACACATATACACATCATATACTCATCATATACACACATACACATCAACCCATCATACACATCAACCCATCATACACACACATACACATCATATACTCATCAACCCACCATATACACACATACACATCAACCCATCATGCACATATACACATCATATACTCATCAACCCATCATATACACACATACACATCAACCCATCATGCACACACATACACATCAACCCATCATGCACACACATACACATCAACCAATCATACACACACATACACATCAACCAATCATACACACACATACACATCAACCCATCATACACATCAACCAATCATACACACACATACACATCAACCAATCATATTCACACATACACATCAACCCATCATGCACACACATACACATCAACCCATCATATACACACATACACATCAACCCATCATACACACACATACACATCAACCCATCATACACACACATACACATCAACCAATCATACACACACATACACATCAACCAATCATACACACATCAACCCATCATACACACACATACACATCAACCCATCATACACACACATACACATCAACCAATCATACACACACATACACATCAACCCATCATACACACACATACACATCAACCCATCACACACACATCAACCCATCATACACACACATACACATCAACCCATCATACACACACATACATACACATCAACCCATCATACACACACATACACATCAACCCATCATATACACACATACACATCAACCCATCATATACACACATACACATCAACCCATCATACACACATCACACATCATACACACACATACACATCAACCCATCATACACACACATACACATCAACCAATCATACACACACATACACATCAACCAATCATACACACACATACACATCAACCCATCATACACACACATACACATCAACCTATCATACACACACATACACATCAACCAATCAATCATACACACACATACACATCAACCAATCATACACACACATACACATCAACCCATCATGCACACACATACACATCAACCCATCATACCCACACATACACATCAACCCATCATACACACACATACACATCAACCAATCATACACACACATACACATCAACCCATCATACACACACATACACATCAACCCATCATACACACACATACACATCAACCCATCATACACACAAATACACATCAACCCATCATACACACATCAACCCATCATACACACACACACACACACACACACACACACACACACACACACACACACACACACACACACACATCAACCCATCATACACACACATACACACACATACACACACATACACATCAACCCATCATACACACACATACACATCAACCCATCATACACACACATACACATCAACCCATCATACACACACATACACATCAACCCATCATTCACACACACACACACACACACACACACACATCAACCCATCATTCACACACACACACATCAACCCATCATTCACACACACACACATCAACCCATCATTCACAAACATACACATCATATACTAATCATAGACATCATATACTAATCATACACATCAACCCATCACACACACACACACACACACACACACACACACATCAACCCATCATACACAAACATACACATCATATACTAATCATACACATCAACCCATCATACACACACATACACATCAACCCATCATACACATCATATACTAATCATACACACACATACACATCAACCCATCATACACATCATATACTAATCATACACACATATACTAATCATACACACACATACACATCAACCCATCATACACACACATACACATCATATACTAATCATACACACATCAACCCATCATACACATCATATACTCATCATACACACATCAACCCATCATACACACACATATCAACCCACCATACACACACATACACATCAACCCATCATACACACATCAACCCATCATACGCACACATACACATCAACCCATCATACGCACACATACACATCAACCCATCATACGCACACATACACATCAACCCATCAAACGCACACATACACATAAACCCATCATACACACACATACAGATCATACTCATCATACACACATACCACACCAACCCATCATACACACTCCAACCCATCATACACACACATACACATCAACCCATCATACACACATCACACACCAACCCATCATACACACACATACACACCAACCCATCATACACACACATACACATCAACCCATCATACACACCAACCCATCACACACACATCATACACACCAACTCATCATACACACATTCACCAACCCATCATACACATCAATCCATCATACACACACATACTCATCATACACACATCATACACATCATACACACACACACACACACACACACAAACACACACACCATGCACAAGAAAGCGAAGGACAAACGCATGCAGGTACCACAGAACAACCCGGAAGCGTGCGCAGGAGAGCCCGCCCCCTGACGTCATCCTGAAAGCTCTCTATCTCCAGCCTTATGCAATTGACAGGCACCGGCGCGCGCCACCGGCTGGTGTTATACAAGGAGAAGCGGCGCGCACAGTGTGCACAGGGGGAAAAGGGGATCAGAGGGTGAGTTAATGAGGGTCTCTGGTGGTCGGGTGTGTTTCGGGGGTGATGAATAAAGATGGAACATGTTGCAGGACCAGGGTGCAGTGTAATACAGGGAGCAGTAGAGCTATGATTGGGGTGCAGTGTAATACAGGGAGCAGTAGAGCTATGATTGGGGTGCAGTGTAATACAGGATGCAGTAGGGCTATAATTGGGGTGCAGTGTAATACAGGGTGCAGTAGGGCTATGATTGGGGTGCAGTGTAATACAGGGTGCAGTAGGGCTATGATTGGGGTGCAGTGTAATACAGGGTGCAGTAGGGCTATGATTGGGGTGCAGTGTAATACAGGGTGCAGTAGGGCTATGATTGGGGTGCAGTGTAATACAGGGTGCAGTAGGGCTATGATTGGGGTGCAGTGTAATACAGGGTGCAGTAGGGCTATGATTGGGGTGCAGTGTAATACAGGGTGCAGTAGGGCTATGATTGGGGTGCAGTGTAATACAGGGTGCAGTAGGGCTATGATTGGGGTGCAGTGTAATACAGGGAGCAGTAGAGCTATGATTGGGGTGCAGTGTAATACAGGGTGCAGTAGGGCTATGATTGGGGTGCAGTGTAATACACGGTGCAGTAGGGCTATGATTGGGGTGCAGTGTAATACAGGGAGCAGTAGGGCTATGATTGGGGTGCAGTGTAATACAGGGTGCAGTAGGGCTATGATTGGGGTGCAGTGTAATACAGGGTGCAGTAGGGCTATGATTGGGGTGCAGTAGAGCTATGATTTGGGTGCAGTGTAATACAGGGTGCAGTAGAGCTATGATTGGGGTGCAGTGTAATACAGGGTGCAGTAGGGCTATGATTGGGGTGCAGTGTAATACAGGGTGCAGTAGGGCTATGATTGGGGTGCAGTGTAATACAGGGTGCAGTAGGGCTATGATTGGGGTGCAGTAGAGCTATGATTGGGGTGCAGTGTAGTACAGGGTGCAGTAGGGCTATGATTGGGGTGCAGTGTAGTACAGGGTGCAGTAGGGCTATGATTGGGGTGCAGTGTAATACAGGGTGCAGTAGGGCTATGATTGGGGTGCAGTGTAGTACAGGGTGCAGTAGGGCTATGATTGGGGTGCAGTGTAGTACAGGGTGCAGTAGGGCTATGATTGGGATGCAGGGTAATACAGGGTGCAGTAGGGCTATGATTGGGGTGCAGTGTAATACAGGGTGCAGTAGGGCTATGATTGGGGTGCAGTGTAATACAGGGTGCAGTAGGGCTATGATTGGGGTGCAGTGTAGTACAGGGTGCAGTAGGGCTATGATTGGGGTGCAGTGTAGTACAGGGTGCAGTAGGGCTATGATTGGGGTGCAGTGTAGTACAGGGTGCAGTAGGGCTATGATTGGGGTGCAGTGTAGTACAGGGTGCAGTAGGGCTATCATTGGGGTGCAGTGTAGTACAGGGTGCAGTAGGGCTATGATTGGGGTGCTGCAGTACTGAGCCACATGCAGGTATTACACCGGGAACACGTTCTGCACAAGACTTTATACGCTGCTTATTGCTGAAGCCGCTTTATTTATCAGGGTGATAATGCTGGGATTTGTAAGCAGGATAGTGCAGAGTAATAAGTACTTCAGTATTAGGCAGTACTTTTTTTATTTGGACAAACAATTGATACTATAAAACAGGAGGTGCAAACTTTTTTCCCTGCACCCCCCGGCCGGATGTCCTCTCCGCGCCCCCTCCCTCCTCCTTACCTTGATTCCCAGCGTCTGGGCGTGATGATGTCACGTTGCCATAGCAATGCGACGTCAAATGACGCCGCGTTGCCATGGCGACGTGTCTCCAGATGCCGGCTGAATAAAGGTAAGTATTGTTTACAGAGGCCCTGCAGCTCCCCCCGCACTTAAACCCCGTGCCCCCCGCCGGTAATCTCACGCCCCCCAGTTTGTGCATCGCTGCAGTATGAGACACGCTTCCGAGAGTTCTCTCTCTTCCTGAGTATCGCTGACCTGACGAAGAGAGAAGTCTCGGAAGCTTCTCTTATAGTATCAATTGTTGGTCCACATAAAAAAAAGTACTGCCTAATACTGAAGTACTCATTACTCTGCACTATGGCAACTGGACTAACACGGCTATTTCTGCTTGGTTCTTAACCAGGATTACAAAGCAAAGTGTGTGTGTGTATATATTTGTGTATGAATATATTGTATTGTCGTATATTGGAGATATATATATATATATATATATATATATATATATATATATATATATATATATATATATATATATATATATATATATATATATATATAGTGCCTTAGTTTCAGTGTTCCCCACAGTTTTGGGACAGCTTGCTGCTGCTGCTGCTGCTGCTGCTGCTGCTTCCTCTGTGTGATGTGAATGTTCTTTCTCCATAGGACTTCCATCTTTTGCGCGCTGCTCCTGCGGTGTCTGGGTCGCCCTGGGCCCCTGATCACCGTCATGCCTCCGAAGGGAAAGACCCCCAAGTCCAGCGGGTCCGGGAGCGAGAAGTCAGACGGGAGCCAGAAAAATGGGCTGAGGCCGAACCCCGAAACCAAGTCACCTGCCGGGGCCAAAATGGCAGCGAAGCGGAAGCCTCAGGCAGGGAAGAAGGGTCCGGGGAAGGGGCTGTCGGAGACGGGCAGCGGGGAGAGCTCGGAGGTGGATGCCAAGAAGAAGAAGCAGCGGCAGGAGGAGGAGCCGGAGGGAGGCGGGGGCCTCCTGGAGGCTGTTAAGAAGTCCCGTCTGGGGGCGGCCTCCTCTGTGTCTGAGTTTAAGTTCAACAAAAAGAGAGTGCGGCTTGTGTCCAGCGGCGCGGACATCAAGGATGACGCCCAGGGGATAGTGTACTGGATGTCGCGGGACCAGAGAGTGCAAGGTGCAGATGCAGCAGGATTGTGGGAGGCTGGGGCAGTAGATATTTGGGGTAGAGGGAGGCTGGTGCAGTAGATATTTTGGAGGTAGAGGGAGGCTGGGGCAGTAGATATTTGGGGTGGAGAGGATGGGTCAGTAGATATTTGGGGGGGGAGAGGGAGGCTGGGTCAGTAGATATTTGGGGTGGAGAGGCTGGTCAGTAGATATTTGGGGTGGAGAGGGTGGGGCAGTAGATATTTGGGGGGAGAGGGAGGGTGGGACAGCAGATATTTAGGGGGGAGAGGGAGGCTGGAGCAGTAGATATTTGAGGGGGAGAAGATGGAGCAGTAGATATTTGGGGGGGTGAGGATGGAGCAGTAGATATTTGGGGGGGAGAGGGAGGCTGGGGCAGTACAGGCATACCCCGCATTAACGTACGCAATGGGACTGGAGCATGTATGTAAAGTGAAAATGTACTTAAAGTGAAGCACTACGTTTTCCCCACTTATCGATGCATGTACTGTACGGCAATCGTCATATACGTGCATAACTGATGTAAATAACGCCTTTGTAACAGGCTCTATAGTCTCCCCGCTTGCGCACAGCTTCGGTACAGGTAGGGAGCCAGTATTGCTGTTCAGGACGTGCTGACAGGCGCATGCGTGAGCTGCCGTTTGCCTATTGAGCGATATGTACTTACTCGCGAGTGTACTTAAAGTGAGTGTCCTTAAACCGGGGTATGCCTGTAGATATTTTGGTGGGGAGAGGGAAGCAGGGACTTTTTATTTTTATTTACAGTTTATCTTTATCAAAATAAGATCAGTATCCCCAAGATGTGACTTTCCCATGAGATATTAATGCAGCTATCATACATTGGTGCTGTGAGGGTAGGGGGCTTACAGAAAGGGGGGTGGGTTAATAGCCACAACCCCCTCCGCTGGGTGGCTATTCTAATATAATAAGGGCATAAAAAAATGCTTTTTATAGACAGAAGACTGTATTTAAATATGAAAGAAAGATAACTATAAGATAGGGTCTGAAGTTTTACAGCAGAAAATAAAACGTGCAGACTTGGGGGGCACGTTATCTGTCAAATTCAACATGTCTATGTAGGGTCTTCCAAGTCCCTTTCTTCTGCACATTAGAGAAATGTCATTTGTCTCTTTCAAAGCTCTTTCCATTTGATAGGTGTCCATGCGGGCACCCCTGGGGTGAAACCATGGCCGCGCATGCCTGGTACTCTGCTCTGCACAGGTCCTCTTCATGGCAGTAACTGATATTATTGCCTAAGATTAGGTGGATAAATCTAAGGTGCAGGGACCGTGCTTCTAATTGAACAAGCTTTAGTATTCCAGACCCACGCATTAACCACCACGCCTATTCCTGGGCCTGGAGATGTCACCTTCTGGCTCCTACGTGCATGTTTGGGCCTGTGGAGTAACGGGCTCTGACCGTGCCCCAGTGACTCCTGATGAATCCGTGTTGGTTACAGCTGGCGCTCTGTGTGCCTCTTGCAGATAACTGGGCCTTCCTATATGCCCAGCGCCTGGCTCTCAAGCAGAAGCTGCCGCTGCACGTCACCTTCTGCCTGGTCCCCAAATTCCTGGACGCCACCATCCGGCACTACAGCTTCATGCTGAAGGGCCTGCGGGAGGCCGCGGAGGTATATACAGGATTGGGGGGGGGGGGGGTGTCTGCAGTACGAGGTCTCAGAATGAAGATGATGTTCCTGCTTAAACCCCTCTCTTTGTCTCCAGGAGTGCAAGGCGCTGAACATCCCTTTCCACCTGCTCATTGGGTTCGCCAAGGACGTTCTCCCGACCTTTGTGAAGGAGCACAGCTTTGGGGGGGTGGTGACTGATTTCTCCCCTCTGCGCGTTCCCGTGCAGTGGCTGGAGGACGTCAGGGAGCGTCTGCCCGATGATGTGCCGCTCGTGCAGGTGAGAAGGGGTTAAACACCCCTGTAATTGCAATGTTCACCATATATAAGCATGTCTGTGTGCATCTGTACATGTGAGTGTGCAAGGGAACTTCCGTGTATCAGTGTGTCGCTGGGTTAAAGTGTGTGTCTATATTTGTGTGTAATAGTGAATGTAAGTGTGGTCAAGTGGCATTAGGGTTCATCAGGCATTAATAGTCTGCCCCATTAACCCCTTCACTGACAGAAGGACCAGCACGTTGTGCCATTGCTGACTCAGCCAGTGAGCGTCAAAATAATTTGTTTTCCCAAAATATTGAGGGGTAGTGATTCCAAATCCGCCCCAATCCGTGTGTAGTTTTACCAGAGACCTTTTGGGGAACTCCCAGGCGTACTGAATTCCGTCTCCTCGTTCATTTCCAGGTGGACGCTCATAACATCGTCCCTTGCTGGGTCGCCTCCATCAAACAGGAGTACGGAGCCCGAACCATCCGCCGGAAAATTCACGACCAGCTCTCGCAGTTCCTAACGGAATTCCCTCCCCTGAGCAAGCACCCGCACAACTCCAAGCTGGCGCCAGAGGTGTGTGCCGCTCGTGGATTTCTCATTACTTCTACGCCAGTCCCATGGGTCAATCGGCACAGCGTCTCTCCCAAGGGAGCGTGGAAGAGTATGGCCGCTTCGCTATTTAGTAGCAACAAGTTTCTGTTATAGAGTAACAGATTTGAATGACTGTCATGTGTACAGAGAATGGTAACCATTCCTAAATATCTGTCATTGCGGAGGACTTGTAGGGGATGCGCTTGAATGTTTTTTTTAGATTATAAAATCGACATTGGACCAAAAAAAAAGGCCACATTTTGGCTAAACCCATTCAAACAAATCCTCCGTACTTCCAGATATTTAGGAATGTTTGTGCAAGGAAAAATCAAGCGCAAATAATATCACAACAGATCAAAGGTAACACAGATGATATACTATCCTTAATGAGTGCAGCTCCTGACGTAGAATTCAAACCAAATTCAATCAGCAAACGATGGAGAAACAGGTGCGCAAATCACATCAGGACATGTAAGAGAGAGTAAAAACACCAAATAGTGCAATATTGTCTACTTCAGCAAGTTAGCTTCAATGCTGGAAGTTCTATAAAATTTGCACTCACGTGTTTAACGTGAAATCAGAGCGTTGTGGTTATTCAAAGTTACCAACTTATGTCTCCAGACAGGTACTCCAGATCCACATAGAGAGGGGGAAATTCCATATACAAAAAGAGGGGGAAAGCAAAATAGTATAGTACTGTTTTTAATGTTAAAAACACAAAGTATTCCACTTACATAAGTGCCTTTGTTTGAGAGCATTCAGACCACACTGTGACCCAGTGCAAATTTTATAGAACTTCCAGCATTGAAGCTAATTTGCTGAAGTAGACAATATTGCACTATTTGGTGTTTTTACTCTCTCTTACATGTCCTGATGTGATTTGCGCACCTGTTTCTCCTTCATTTAGGAATGTTTACCTTTCTCTCTACAAATGGCACCTTTTTTTATTTTTTATAGTTATGGTGAAATGATAATTTGGTAAATAAGTGGGTACTGATATATAGTGTTCATTTTTTTTTTTTAAATTTTGCTTTTTTTGAGCTTCTTAAAAAGACAGTGTTTTGGGGGGGGGGTTTCTTTGTGATTTGGTAATTTTAGGAAAATTCAAAAGTGTATTAAAAAAAAAAGGCTGTTTTCAAACTTTGAAAAAATCTGCCCCATCTGTACAGAAAACATCAGCAGTACGCGGTAAAATCTAGGATACCAGATGTGGGTTAAAAATGCAGCTTTCAGTTTTGCGTCGTGGTGGCGGAGGCACATTTTCTATGTCGCTGATCAATTTTGGGTGGAAACCGCGCAGCTGCGTTTGTTTTAGTTTTTTGGCTTGTTTGGGGTATGACCTATTTTTCCTATATTTTCAATATTGTCCTTTTTTTGAGCACCGTGGTCAAGAGTCCAAGCGTGGCCGAATCCGTTGTATCAGTGGCAGGTATGGCCGGTTAGGCAGAGAGAGACTTTCTGAGAATGTGTTAAGCCAGGGGGTGCTCAACTCCAGCCTGAAGCCGCCCCTCCCAACAGGTCAGGTTTTCAAGATATCCCAGCTTCAGCACAGGTGGCTCAGTCAAAGACTGAACCTGACTGAGCCCCCTGTGCTGAAACAGGGATATCCTGCAAACCTGACCTGTTGGGGGACAGGAGTTGAGCACCCCTGTGTTAAGGTGACCTTGACGGAATCTCCTAAAATACCCCTCAGGGTTACAAGGCCTATTGTAAGCACGGTGGTGGGCTGCGGTGCACGGTACATCTCTGTATTCAGTGTCTTATTACACAGGACGCTGACGGGCGCCAGTGTGTCTTCTCTCCATTGGTCAGTCCATAGATTGGGATGCCTGCTACGCCAGCCTGGAAGTGGATCGCACGGTCGGGGAGGTGGAATGGGCGAAGCCCGGGACGGCCGCAGGGATGGGTGTCCTCCAGACATTCATATCTCAGAGGCTCAAGATGTTCAACTCGGACAGGAACAACCCAAACCGCTCGGCTCTAAGCAACCTGTCCCCGTGGTTTCACTTCGGTGAGTCTCCAGGGTGGAATAACGTGACCAGGACAGGGGAGGGAGTGCTGGTTGAGTTTCCCTGTAACCATGGGGGGGCGGGGGGGGGTGTAAGAATTGCATAGCCTCAACTCATTTCTTTGTTCTCGGTGCTCTGCTTGTTCATTCGTTGCATAGCATAAAAGGTAGTGGATGCACAAAGGTAGGTTCACAGCAGGGGTGGTACCACCAAATACAGCAATGGGATTCAAAAATGCCCATGATAGAAGAACACCCTGGGGAACGGAGTTACACATTTTACTCAAATCCACACGACAGTTACAACAGGATCGACTATTTTTTGGTGTCAGCTAGACTGGTCCCCCAGATCACTTACTCGGAGATCCATGATATTTCATGGTCTGATCACGCACCAATTGAGCTGAGGTGCTCCCAGATCAAGCTGATCAGCCCGGGAGCAAACTGGAAACTAAATGAGTCTTTATTGAAGATCCCAGAGACCGCGCAACAAATTAAAGCCGAGATCTCACAATTCTTTAAAGCTCCCTGATGACACCACTATTCGGCAACCCAGATTTTGCTCCAGGGCTGGACGAGGGACACTTTATACTCTGGAAACGGGTACGGGAGGCTGAGGGATCTGGAGGAGGAGCATAAGCACTATTCAAACATTCACGCAAATTCAGGCTGACAAAGGCATCCTCAACACAGAATTTTTTAGATACCTCCAGATCCGGGCATTTTACACCAAATACATGAACCGTCCTAAAGTGACGAATTTTGAATTGCTCTGTGCACGAGGGCACAACATCTCGGGACTTACATCTAGGTTGTACAGAGAGATAGTCGATCCTGGGACCGGCCCCAACACGCGTCTTGACTACATGACCCACTGGGAGAGGGACTTAGGGGAGACTTTAGAGGACGAGGACTGGACAGACATACTTGAGGCGACAGCAAAAACCTCGATCTGTACGACGTTGAAGGAGGACTCATATAAGGTGTTAATGAGGTGGTATCTCACCCCAGTTAGGTTCTCGAAATTTGTCGCGGGTTACTCCCCCTTGTGCCCTAGACAATGTGGAGAGCCCGGAGACCTGCTGCACATGCTGTGGTCTTGCCCTTGACTGCGCCCAACATGGGAACAGGTTCAGAATTGGCTGGAGAGGATCTTGGGCCTCGAAATTCCTCTGGATCCCTGGCTATTTCTCCTGAATCGGCCACTAGAGGGCCTGTCGAGAGCGGGGAACAAATTGATCGCTCATTTTGCGACGGCGGTGAGGTGTGAGACGGCGGCATTGTGGAAGCAAAATACAACTCCATCGTTAGAAAAGATTCGGAACAGAATTTGGTTCGTTTGCCAGATGGAAAAGTTGACACTGGCGCAAATTTCCAAAAAGTCTGGTTCCCCTGGTTGGTACAGACTGACATCACAGGGGTGAGCAATGCCACCATTTGGCTGTAATAATAGAAGGTGAGTTCTCCTTCGACGTGTTCCGGACGGTAACAGGGGGAGTACGAGCCCCAGACACAGACCAGAGAGGGGACGTGGCAAGAACAGCCCAAACTGGGCTGCACAACATGAGCCGAGAGCTCAGAGGAGTTACAAGAAGCTGTGGAATACGGGTCAACCCCCCCTACCCCACCTCTGCCCCACCTTCGTGTTACTCCCTCCCCCCCCCCCCCCCCATTTCCCACATGTGTCTTCCCCGATGTGTCACAACCCTTTCCCCCCTGAGTCGACGTGTTATGTGTAAAAGAATCAGCAAGTTATGTGGCAACCTCAGCTAATATTGGCCAAAAAATGTATTTACACTGCTGTATGCTTGGAAAACGATGAAAATAAAAAGTTGAAAGAAAAAAAAATGGCCGTGATAGACACCAGAGAACCTTATACAGGAGCTCAGATAGCCTACAGTTTTACGGGATGTAAAGAGAAGTACTCTGGGTGACTCGAGTGATCCCTTATCTGACCTGAGTTTCTGTGTTTCTAGAATCCTCTAGTTAAAGTTTTTTTGCAGAGCTTCGTACAGCTAAAAAGAATCCCAAACCCCCTCGTCATCGGTTTCATCATATAAAGGATTCCTGGGATTTTCACTCATAGGTTCTGTTTTTATTTCTAGCATCCAATTCTTTCATATTACTTGACACTATTATACTGATTTATTCTACGTTTTAAAGAACACCGTTTCACTGTATTTTTTCTTGAATGGAAATGTTTAAGCCGAGCCCCAGGTCCGCGCCTCTTGTCCTTGAGCTCTTTGTGGCATTAAGCAGAGGGTAAAAGACACCTTTGCATCAATACTGAATGTCTTAACGCCAAGAATCACACCAGGAACTCTCACTACAGTTTTGGCTTCTGGGAGCCCTCCGTGCAATGCAAATCGCCCAACGCTGAAAGCCTCTTCTCCCCTCAGGGCAGCTGTCTGTCCAGCGCGCCATCCTGGAGGTACAGAAGTATCGCAGCAAGTACAAGGAGTCTGTGGACAGTTTTGTGGAGGAGGCGGTGGTGAGGCGCGAGCTGGCAGACAACTTCTGCTTCTACAACAAGAACTACGACAAAGTGGAAGGTAAGACTCCACCTCCCGGCTAAACCGTGGCAGGTCGGGCTGGCACCGTATCCGCCCGGCTTCCTGTCCCTTGTGGGGATGTAGCGCTGGAAGTGAACTTTTCTTTAGATCTGCGCTTCAGTCCATTCTGGGATCCTGAAGATGACTTTAATAAAGCCAGGTACATTGCAGTTCATATAATCCGTGCACAGAAACGTCGATGTGAAAAATGTACTAATATTACTGTTACAATGTGTCTGTGATTTGCTACTTGCATCCAGACTCTTATGTTTAGTCCGAAGATGTGACTTGTACCTCAGAAACTTGCTTTATGTCCGACATCGACTAATAAACTCTCTTATGTTGTATAAAATACACAACCACCTAGATTTGTTCTTAATTGCTTGAAAGGTGCTTATGACTGGGCCAAAAATACTCTGAGGGATCATGCAAAGGACAAGAGGACCCATTTGTACACTCTGGAGAAGCTGGAGGCTGGAAAGACTCATGACCCTCTGTGGAACGCAGCCCAGGTGAGACGTCGTGTTGGGTTACCGTGGGTGTACAGGGCTCGGAGGTTGGGGATTGCAGGCGGCTCCGAGGTGGTGTTGGGAAGTCTTGCGCTTTCCAGCCCTTTCAGGGGAAGATGCCCCATTAATGTGGTGGTCTTCTGCTCTGACTCCCAACAGCTGCAGATGGTCCATGAAGGTAAGATGCATGGCTTCCTACGGATGTACTGGGCCAAGAAGATCTTGGAGTGGACGAGCTCCCCAGAGGAAGCTCTGCGCTTCGCCATCTACCTCAACGACAGGTTCCAGCTGGACGGCCGTGACCCCAACGGATACGTAGGTGAGGAGAGAGGTGACAGCTGTGTGCAGATGTATCATTAGGTAGCTGGCAATGGATACATGTCAACTTCCTCATAATGACCCATTATCAGGAGGGATATTGGGTAAATATTTTCAAAGTTTTCCCGTTCTGCACGTCGCACAGAAACGTGTTGCCAAACTTTGAGTGACAGAAGGAACGGATGTCATTGTAACCAGAAGATAAGGGGACGTATCTATTGTCTGTATAGAATGGCTGGGTTATAAAACATCTCACAAGAATAAGACATTTATTGTGACAATATTTACATATAAATGTTTTAAAAGAAAAATTGGAAGGTATTTAGTTTTAACATTTATTGCCAGTGAAAGGTGTTTTTAAATGTATGCTTTAAAATATAGAATGTGTCCTTATTGCCATCAAGCAATGAACATCCCAGACGGGAAGAGATAAGAGGGGGATCTTCCGGGGAAGGAGGGTACTGCAGTCAGTGAGGGGTGGGAATTGAAGTATGTCTTTCCCAAAAACGGCAGTGACTCCTGAGAGCGACTGAAAGTAGAATTGCAATAATAATAATAATAAAAGTCCATATCGACTTAGCCCAAATTACTGTTATATCTGTGTATTGGACAACTCTACATTGGTGCCTTTTCCATCTCACTGCAAAATGATTGCACCAAGTAGGTGCATGGAGTATAGTGTCCCGTTTATATAGGGTGACAGGCAGAAAGCACCCCCCTTCTACAAGAAAGACCCTCACACAGACTGGACAGGGGTTGGTGTTGAAATGGCGTTTTGTCTTATTTCCTTGCGACAGATCTGGTGGATTATTTTCTTGTAGCCGTATAACTTTGTTTATTTCCCCACTTCCTGAGCTGGTGGGTGTTGGTAACGTGCGTGCTTATTCCCGCTCTCTGCCACCTCACACTGATCTGCAAAGTTTCTCCACGGCAGGTTGCATGTGGTCCATCTGCGGGATCCATGACCAGGGCTGGGCGGAGCGAGCGGTGTTCGGAAAGATCCGCTACATGAACTACGCGGGGTGCAAGAGGAAATTCGACGTGGTGCAGTTTGAGGGTCTCTATCACCCCAAGAAGTTCCATTAGTAGCAGGGGGAACTTTCTATCCACCCTCAGGGATCATACAGCTGAGAGCACTTAAATATGGCCTTTTCTGCGACCCACAATGCTGTGCACCACCGGCATTGTACCCGTCGCATGCAACACTTTGCTGCTGTTGCAGGCAGTGGTGAATCTTATCACATTTATAGCAGTTTACTCCCTTATTTTCCCTTACATTTCTACAAGTATGCATGTTTTTTTAATCCATGTTCGTTCTTTCCTACAAGAGCCCATGCACCTCCGTGTGGGGTTCGATGATTCCTGAAAGTTTAGTTGAATTTTGTATATGACTTGTGCAGACAACGCTCAAACATCACGTTAGGAGTGTGCTTCCACCTGTACTGCTGCCCCCATCATGGTCACTGCGAGGAGATTTATAACAGAAAATACTGGAATGAGGGGTGAATTAACAGCTGCAATGCAGGCTATTCTGGCAGCACATGGGTTACAGGTGTGATGACTGATTACAAGTAGCATACCTGAGTACTGTATAAGTAACATCTCTCCCTGTATGGATATTTGTATCACATCTCTGCTTTTTGTTACAATGTATGGAGATTCTGTTACTGACTTTATTACTCCCCTCTGGGGTGGCTTGTGTTTTTTATATATAAATGTTTTTTTATAAACGAGAAGCATAACGTCCATTGTCTCGTGTGTATGTAGGTTACGATGTGAACAATATGGTAACCAGTTATTGAATTCGGGACTCTGGTTTTACGTAGAACGTGACGATTGGTAGGGGCCTCAATCGCATTATTAACAAGAGGGGTGAATGGGGGATTCTGGGAAATGCATAATATTTAAAGGGAACGATTAGTGGGTTTAGTTACCACATGAGCCCATTACTTTTACCCATAACAGTTCTCATTGGCCCACAATGGGCCATGTTTAGTAAATGGTGCTAAACCCAAGACAACATGTGGCTCATGCACTTGGATGGGCCATAAGGGGTCTATAGGTCTAGTAATTATGGCTCTTTGTCTCTTGGACCTACACTTCTTCATTCTGTACATAAACCCCATGTGGTGAGAGATTTCAAAGCACGATGTAGCAGATAAAGTCCCATCAAACAAAGATGGAAAAGGGCACCCCAAAGTTATAACTAATAAGGTTTATTTAGGACGGACATTATTAATATTTGCAGAAGGCGGTGACATCGCAGCCTCAGAACATACAGTATACATTTCACTGAACAATTCGTATTTACAAAGCATGTTCACAACACATTTACAATGGAAGGTTTTCTGATCACCAGTAACTTAGCTATCGGGTTTCTTTATATCTGGAGCCTGAAGAAGATGGGGTGTGTGTGTGTCTCTGTCTGTCTCATGGCGGGTGCCCTGGTTACAGACACAAGGTAACACTTTCAGGTTCTGCATTACCAAATCTTTGCTCATTTTTGGAGACCACCCAGCGCCCCCCCCCCCCCCATAGAATTGGAATAAAGTGTCCGCGTTACAATTCTGGTGTACAATATACTTCCCTTAAACTGGAGATACCTGATAAGAACTGGTGCAACGCACACAATATCACACAGCTACACACAGAATGCATTCATCTCCGTTACTAGCTTAAACCCAACTGAAAATCAGCTATTTCTATTTAGTAATAAAAAGTGCTCAGTGAGAGCAGGACTGCAGAGTGAGACGGAGTACGACTACTCATTTTGCCATTTCCAGTATCACTATTACTGGTGTTTTTACTAAATCTTTTGCTTCATTTTTAACAGTGTGGTCCCAGCCAACGAGACCCATGTCCCTCTGTGAAAGGCCAAGACCTACGCCCGCTTAAGAGCAAAGGTAGGCGACTCCAGTCCTCACGGGCCAGCAACAGGTCAGGCTTTCAGTATATCCCTGCTTCAGCAGATGGCTCAATCAGTGGCTCACCTGTGCTGAAACATGGATATCTTGAAAACCTGACCTGTTGCTGACCCCTGAGGACTGGCGTTGCCCACCGCTGCTTTAGAGCTTCACATTCATTGGGAGAGGGAGTTGAAGGTACGATATGATGGGTCATTCCATGTACACCACCCCGATAATGAACATTACAGCTCCAACTTCAGACTTCTAACTGTACAAAGACAACACCGTTATATTGTGCAGTTTTGTTGTCGTTGCGGTGCACCCAAAATGATACTGCTCTTTAAAACAAAGAGAAGCTCTGTGTTATTCTACAGAGCGGTTGGGCTATTTCCAGTTGCGGGTTCTCTGTACATTTTACCCCTTATTGCCGAGTGCTAATCCCCGAGTGATATGACGGAGAGGGGACAAAAGGAGAACGGAAATGGGAAAGTCGAAGAGAGAAGGACAAGGTGACAGAAAGCAGAAGGTTCTGACAAACATTAAAACACATCGGATTTGGGACGTCCCGGTGCCGCAGCCAGAAATCTCCACATTCACAACGCCCCAAGTGCAAGGCTTCAGCTCAGTAATCTCACATTCATCAGATTAGCAAAGTGCATATACTTAAATAACACGGCATATACATTAGGAAGCAGAGGGGCCGGTTAACCCATTCAGTGCTAGAGTGCTGCATACCATTGAGGAGTTTTACAATACCCACCCATACAGCGCTGAAGGGGTTAATGTGGCTCACTGCAGATTGGACGTATAAATACTTTAGTGGGGCATACAATCAATTAGTACATTAGTGCAATGCAGCAGGAAACCGACCACCCCCGAACCCCAAACAGGAGCCGGAAGTAAAGGTCAGTCTAATCTTGGTCTCTCAGTTATCTGTTAATATTTCCAGCCAGCCGACCTCTGGCCTGGGATTCACTGCAGCACAGGCATGAAAGGGTTACCAGCAGTCATCGCCTCCTTTACCGATTATGTTAACCCCATAGCTGCCAGGAAGTCTGCAACATATTGCCACGCGAGCTCCCCTGCCAGCGAAGAGTTAATGTTCTGCGTTTCTCTGGTTCAGTGCATATTCAGGCTGTGCGCCTCCCCCCCCCCCCCCCCGGGAGCGCTACATGTTAACGACGACCCCTTTCCGCTTAGTGCCGCGCCAAAACCAACCCCCCCGGAAACTGTGAGAACAAATGGAAGTACAAGTCTTAGCATGAGAACCGTGGATGGAAAACAAAAAGGGTTAAGACAAACTTGCAGTGCCACGAATCCAAGGGGTACGAGCAAGGGCCACGTGCAAAATGAGCCACAAAAGTGACTTGGGCATTAAAGATTCAGTCCCACTCAGCTCCATTTCCTGCAGGTGCAATACATAGAAAGCACTCTGCTACATGACAGCTTAGCATGGTCACCGTACGCCAACACGTCAATCCCAAAAGTCAAGTTTTGAGAGTATATTACAGAATATTCAATACGTTCTGTTTTCATTTAGAGCTCATAGAGGGAAAAGCCTGAAGCCAAGGTGATTGGGTTGGCGTTAGAAATTCATGATGGTAGCCATGTATACAAGACCCATAAAAAAAATCCTTAACATCAGTATTTCCCCTCAAATAGAGCATTCAGTGGGATTTCATTCAACTCTGGAATTAGGAGGAAAACAAATATGTTTTGCACTGAGTGGGACAGCGCCTGTAAAATGGCCCTCTTAAACCAGATGTGTGTCTGCTGGAGGGGTGAGCATTGCACGGAGATGCAGCTGCCGCCACCGATCGTGGTGCTAGAGGTGGAAGCCACAACTTCCCCATTTCTGCCCGTACCGGCTTCAGATACTGCACTTTGGCACATGCTTCCCTGCTCTGCCAGCTCCCCCCTTTTCATTGCGGTCAGTCAGTGTCCCTCTCCGGCGGTGTCTCCTCTTCCTGGTCGGAATTGTAGGACTCGAGGCTTTGTCTGGCCAGCAGGTCTCTCCTCGCTCGCAAGCGATCGCACTTCGGGCACTGGTCAGATCGGAAGCAGCACCTGTGGTAACATGCTTTACATTCTGTCGGTGGGGAAACAGAGAAGGACTGTCAGATCTTCCAATATCCACCTATCCCACCCACAAGTACACACGGACCTTCACAACTGCACCAATGACTACACAACCTCTTCTCAAATTGCTCCATGCAACTCTATATCCTCCTGTCGCTGGTTGCTGCGTTGCTTGGGACTGCCAGCGGTCAGGGTAGGATTCGCCTACTCACGTTCCCTTTCTGGTCTGGCGATTTATTCCTGCATTGTATCTGGTGATCTTATCACTGAATCCTAGATTTAAGGAGCAATCCACCCCAAACATTGAAACCGGAGGGGTCCTCCAGAGCTGAATCCCACTATTTTCATCTCCGAGCACATGGACAGTCTGACCTCTGGCCAGTTCAATGGTTCTCACCTTCACATCTCCGGCATTTATTTAACTCAAACGGGAAGATTACGTCCTCTTCGTTCTGACAGAACTCGCAGATAAAACCCTTGGCTTGGCACAGCTACGGAAACAGAAGCAAATGCGGAATACACATTAAAACACCACTATAACACAACGTGAACACAACTATTAACCTCTCACCCGTCACTGTGACCCCTTGCGATGGGGGAGAGACTCTAAACACGGAGTACCAGCCTCCCATCAGAGGGTGGCACGGAGACAGAAGGAACCATGGCCACCTCTGCCCGTTCCTCCATGGTGACAGACATAGAAACTGGTACAAGAGAAATATTACACGTGAATGCTGCTCTGGTTATGCCCACGCAAGCACACACACAGAGAGGCGAAATCAGGCCATCTCCCAAAGATCCCTATTTAATGCACTCAAAGACCGACATAATATGTAGCGGTTAAATACTCCCAGACTCAAATCGTCTGAATGGCTAGATTCAGTACATAAAGCAAACGCTCCCAACACTGCAGGACAATTACCAATAAAAGTCTAAAAATGGCCCAAATAATAAAGTTTTATTTAAATCCTGAACATCGACCAAGAATTGTGATATTATACAATAAGTGTGCTAAAAAACTTTTGAGTCTGGGAGTATTTAACCGCTACATATTATGTCGGTCTTTAAGTGCATTAAATAGGGATCTTTGGGAGATGGTCTGATTTCCCCTTTCTGTGTGTGTGCTTAAGATTATTATCCCTTTTTGCACGGACTACATCTACACAATAATTGTGATACAAATAGGTGAGCGGTTTACCAATCTGTTGTATGATCTGTTCTGAGACATAGAAGCTCTCACCATGCATTTATCCACGTGCAAGGTGCCCACTTTCACCAATTCCTTTAGTCCTGGGGCCAACTCCCCCTTCTTTATGGCGATGAGGTCACTCAAGGAGAAAAGATGGAGGTCGTCAGTCAGGTGTCCAGGCACTGTGTCGTAGGACTCCAGGACGCTACGAGAGTGAGGAGACATTATTCAGAGACTCAACCAAAAGGGAAAGGAGGCGAGAATTTTATTTATTTATAAAAATGTTTTACCAGGAAGTAATACATTGAGAGTTACCGCTCGTCTTCAAGTATGTCCTGGGCATAGTTAATATGAAGGAGCGAAAACAGGAATTAGAACTAACCCAGGGCCAAGAAAATCGGAGCAAGGAAGGAAAAGGGCAAAAGAACAAAAAAGACCATTCCAAGATGACCACCTGATGGGGAAAGCCTCACCCGAGAGTCTGAAGGATGTCCCAAGAAAACACTCACCCTTTGGCCAATCGGCAAGTTTTGAACATGTTCTTTAAGTGCACCAGTTGGACCCTCAGCAGCTGTGAAGACAAACGTCAATCAGCCCAGTGATGACACCAACACCACCAGTCCTCGTGCTCTGGTTTAACATAAGGACCGCCTGTAACTCCGCAATCCGTCCTCACTACACGTTTCAGCAGCAGCCGGACCTCCTGGAGGAGAGGCGACACTTACCCGGACCTGCTCCAGCGCCTTCACTTTCCGGTACAGCGAGCCGTTGACGTCCTGCACGTTGAAGAGTGGGTCGCTCCAGATCTTGGTGAGAAGGTCCTTGGAGAAGTTGCTGATGTAATTTTTGCTGAAGTCCCACTTCCGCAGGATGCGGCTGGGGATGACAGACTGGGCGTTCTCGTGGCAGCACTGGCAGAAGTACTTACCCAAATAATCGCAGTATCGCAGCCTTTTAATGTAATCTGCAGGGGGTAAAAGGGAACGAATATGAGGAAAGATAGAAGAACAGAAGATAGAGACGTGAGAGCAAAGAAATCCATTTATACTTTACAAATACTGTGCCTGCTGTATTAGTGATACAATAACCCTTTGGAGTCTACAAGTTCCTCTATTAAAAAGAACCATAGTGCAGGGGTGGCCAATTCCAGTCCTCAAGGGCCACCAACTGGCCAGGTACTAGGGATATCCCTGCTTCAGCACAGGTGGCTCAGAGGAGGGAGAACATGGATCTTGCTGTCTAATTGTCTGCACTAATAAAGTCTTTCAACTGTGACTGGTTGGGTTTTCTATTCATTTTTGCTGCTGCTCTGGAAGCCCTTTCTCCATTTCCGGTCAGAGGCTCAGTCCGATTGAGCCACCTGTGCTAAAGCAAAGATATCCTTAAAGCCTGGCCTGCTGGTGGCCCTTGAAGACTAGAAATGGCCAGTCGTACAAAACATTGCGAGGCCAGACGGTTACCCTCAGTGATTCCCCGGGGACGGAAGCGTCGGTGCGAACACAGCTGCAAACACTGACTGGAGCCCGCCACCGACAGCCCGAGGACCCCCCGGCTACGGATCTTTGCACGTGAGACTTTATACTAACTCTATATATTTGAATCCTGTATCATTTTGTTGCGCTATGTTCTCGGGCGTTCTTTACGCTCGTTTTACAGATTTTAATATATACATATATACACACAGTAGAACTGACCTAGGCACACAAGAAAAAAGAAAGAAAGAAAGGGAGGGGGGGAAAGGCATAGAATAGTATGTCTGTACGATTGAAACGTGAGTGCTAGATGATGCACTTACACATAGATGAGGATATTAGAACATTCATCCAATCGGATGGATCCGGAACACTATGGAGGATTATATTCTTGAGTGGTTCTTTATAACCCCAAAAGGGTTAATCCTGTTTTTTCTTGTGTACCTAGGTCAATTCGACATTGTGTAAACGTTAGGCACCTGTGGGGTTGTGGACCTTCTTGGCAGCACATATTAGGGCAAGTATTATAACTACGGTTAGCACCTCTCTTTAAGGTATTGTGTATTATATATTTAAATTTACATTGTTGCGATTATATATATATATATATATTTACATATATATATATATATATATATATATATATATTATACACACACACACACACACATTCTATATACCCACCATAACTTCAATGTGTGGTGACGACCTACTCATGTCTCAAGTTGCAAAGCCAGTACAACCAACCTCACACTGATGAGGCCCACAAGGTGGAAACAGTCTGTCTGCGAGTGGGTTTACTGGCTGCATCTCATCCCAGGCTATGTTTAAAAGCTGTGTTTAAAGCAGCATGCATTTGCTTAAGGATTTAACCATGTAAAGCGGTCCAGACAAAGGTGGCACTGTGTGCTCATTTGCATGTCATTTCCCAGAATCCCTTGCTTCCATGACAACACCAAAAACATCAAATGATGCGTTGCCATGACCCTGCGACGTCACATGAGAGGAGATGTCAGAGAGCATGTAAGAGGGCAGGGGGGGCGCGACTTCAAAAGTTTGTGCACCCCTACATTAGAGAATTCCTGCTTTAAATTTTCCTGTCGGCTGTTTAATTTACTCTGGATTAGTGCGAGTCCGGACCGCACGATCCCGGCAATACTGATCATTACCAGACACGTGGCTCACCTGGCTCCGTCCTTATGCCGCAGCCGGCACACCGGTAATTCTGCTTTGTAACCGCCACCTTCCTCCTGTGCAGAAGAGAGAGAGACGTGACCACATGTTCAGTACTGCCTCTGGCACGTACACCTCCTCGGGGGGCATCGGTACGTACGTGGGGGCTGGGTGGATGTTGAATATGATTTGGGGTCGGGGTGGAGCCCATTCTAAATTCCCTCGAACCCGAATGCGCAGCTTGTAGATATCTGCGTGTTCGCCGTCATCAGGGGAGATCGGCACGGAGTCTGGGATCGGCAGGAGCTGGGGAGCAAGGGGAGAGCGATGCTTAGTCATTTAAAAATCCTAATCGCCCCGGTCATCTCTCGGATTGAATAGTTCAGGGCAGGGGTGCAAAAACTGGGGGTGCAACATTTTCGGGGGGGGGGGTGCTGCTTACAGAGGCCCCACGCTCTTCCCCAGAACATTTAAATGAAATGTCGGGCGAGCACGCGAGGCCTCTGGGACTCTCCCTTACTTGGTCTCTGGCGGTGCGCTGTCAAATAACGCCACAGGGTCAAATGGCCACGCGATGTCACATGATGTTGTGACGTCAGATGACACCGGTGAAAAGGTGAGGGGTGGGTGAGCAGGGGGGGGGGAGCAGATAGGAGGGTGCTGACAAAGAAGTTTGTGCACCCCTGGTTTACGGTGCAGGCACCAACCACAATCCTCCAGGACTGGACAGCTCCGCTTAGTGCCAGGCAGGTGAAATTCATGCACGTCAGACATAACATTACACAAAACTGAAAAGCCTGTTAACAAACCCAGGTCTGTTCCTGATTAGTTGGTGGATTAAACCCGTTCGCAACGCACATTAACATGTGACAGGCAGAGAAATAGTGATGCAGGTCCCGGGCAGAGTGAATGAGGTTATTACACACCATGCTCCTACACACACACACACTGGGGAGGTGGGAACGTCCTGCACGTGTCACACACTGGGGAGGGGGGAACGCCCTGCACGCGTCACACACTGGGGAGGGGGGGACGTCCTGCACGCGTCACACACTGGGGAGGGGGGGAACGTCCTGCACGCGTCACACACTGGGGAGGGGGAACGTCCTGCACGCGTCACACACTGGGAAGGGGGAACGTCCTGCACGCGTCACACACTGGGAAGGGGGGAACGTCCTGCACGCGTCACACACTGGGGAGGGGGGAACGTCCTGCACGCGTCACACACTGGGGAGGGGGGAACGTCCTGCACGCGTCACACACTGGGGAGGGGGAACGTCCTGCACGCGTCACACACTGGGGAGGGGAGAACGCCCTGTACGCGTCACACACTGGGGAGGGGGGAACGTCCTGCACGCGTCACACACTGGGGAGGGGGGAACGTCCTTCACGCGTCACACACTGGGGAGGGGGGAACGTCCTGCATGCGTCACACACTGGGGAGGGGGGAACGCCCTGCACGCGTCACACACTGGGGAGGGGGGAAACGTCGGGAGGGGAGAACGTCGGGTGGGGGGGGGGTCTGGGAAGGGCTCAGGGGAACAGCGCCCTCTTCTCGTTTTTTTACAAAGAAATCAGAGAAGGTCCAAGAAGAACTAGTCACTGGACAGGTGGGCTCCGTAATAAAACGTATTCGCAAATATTCCGCGTGCCGGAGAGAGACTTCCACGGACCTCATCGGTACCGAGCGCTACAGGAGGGATTTCAGAAAGGAAAGGCCAGAATCCCTTCCTACGCTCCGGGTTACGGAGGTTACAAACCGGGAACTAAATCAGGATCAACATTCAAAACAGGTTTTTTTTTTAATTCTCAGAAGTTCAAAAGGTGGCGCTTCCCACGCAGCCACCCCGAGCGTCCCACGCAGCCACCCCGAGCGTCCCACGCAGACACCCCGAGCGTCCCACGCAGCCACCCCGAGCGTCCCACGCAGCCACCCGAGCGTCCCACGCAGCCACCCCGAGCGTCCCACACAGCCACCCCGAGCGTCCCACGCAGCCACCCCGAGCGTCCCACGCAGCCACCCCGAACGTGGAACCAACGCCGAAAAGGAAATGCCGAGGAAAGCTCCCCAAATCAGGGCAATGCGCCAATAATACACGACAGGCTCGAGCCCCCGCTGTGTCACTGATTTAACGATCCCGATACCCGTCTGTTTTTATTTCAGCCCATGTACACAGATCCGTCAGGCGTTGGCGTCCGCCCTCCCGAGGACTGTATATCTCCTCCTGCCACACCGTTATTACCTCTCCATCCCATTCTCTCCAGTGTCCTTCTGCACTCACATTCTGCCCTTAACCCCTTCCTTTTGCAGTGTTACAGGCACCCAAGCGGTTAAGTACATCTGCAGAACCTCTCCCGACCTTGCACGGATTTTAAAATGCTGAGGTCTATAAAAAAATACTCTTCACGTTGATGACACTCAAAACAAATCGAAACAACCGTCTGTGTGTAGGGTTACAGGCTCTGCACTTCTTTCACCCAGGCTGTGCTGAAAAGCTGTGTAATGCGGCAAGTATAAGCTGATAGGGTTCCATGTTAAAATGTACAAAAAGTAAAAATGACACTAAACGCTCATTTGCATGTCATTAATCCTTGGCTGCAGTGGGAGCGTTGCATACTAAGAGATAAAGGGGAAGGGCAGGGTTGCAGACCTGTGAATGTGCTCACACGGGGATGTTTATTTTCTGTGCACTATAATACAAACGTATCGCTGCTGTAAATGAAACAGGACACACACACACACACACACACACACACACACACCTTCTGGGGGGCGTCGTCCTCTGGCACCAGCCACTCCAGCTCAGAGGCGGCCGGTAACTGCATCCCTTCGAACTGCTTCAGGAGACCCATGGCCACCGCTTCAGCGGAGTTGGAGTGCAGGAAGTAGTGAGAGCTGTAGGGGGGCGATGGTGAGGGTTAGGGAAACTCAGCAATCTCGAGAAAGAGAGAGAGAGAGAGAGAGAGAGAGAGAGAGAGAGAGAGAGAGAGAGAGAGAGAGAGAGAGAGAGAGAGAGAGAGAGAGAGAGAGAGAGAGAGAGAGAGAGAGAGAGAGAGAGAGAGAGAGAGAGAGAGAGAGAGAGAGAGAGAGAGAGAGACAGAGACAGAGACAGAGACAGAGACAGAGACAGAGACAGAGACAGAGACAGAGACAGAGACAGAGACAGAGAGAGAGAGAGAGAGAGAGAGAGAGAGAGAGAGACAGAGAGAGAGACAGAGAGAGAGAGAGAGAGAGAGAGAGAGAGAGACAGAGAGAGAGAGAGAGACAGAGAGAGAGAGAGAGACAGAGAGAGAGAGAGAGAGAGAGACAGACAGACAGAGAGAGAGAGAGAGAGACAGAGACAGAGACAGAGACAGAGAGAGAGAGACAGAGAGAGATAGAGAGAGGGAGAGAAAGTGAGAGCGAGGGAGAGATGGGAGGGAGAGATTTAAGTGACTTTATTGTGATAACTGCACTTGCCATTTGGGCCAGGCACATCCCAAAAGGACACCCCTAACCCCCTAACCAGACGAGAAGGAATTGCCTTGTTTACAAAGTGACGATTAAGACTCCATTTACTCACAATACTCACATGGATTCGGAGCCCGGGGCTGATCGGCCGCTTGAACTCCTTTTAATGTCAGCATCTAAAAGGAAACACGGAACGGATTGCGTTACTCCGACAATGGCCGGACTTCTCCACGACGGCGGTTCCATCGCTCGCGTTAGTAAGGGACGGACCCATCTCGGGAACTTATACATAGCAAGAACTTTCAGATCCAAAGGAACGAGACCCCCCGCAGGAAGCAACGGTCACGGGGAAACAGCACCTCCCCGGTTTCATCTGCAGCCGATTCCCTCACTTCCCATCAGCAGCAGCAGCAGCAGCACCACCAGCAGGGCCGCGCTGTGCTACTAAAACTGATACATCATAAATAAAGACGCTTCCAATCATTCCACAATATGTCTCTTAAAAGAGAAGTCACGTTTTCTGTGAAATGCTTAAAAAAGGAACGACTATTAAACATTTGTCACCTTACGTTTGCTAAATATTTGGGATCGCAGAATTATGGGTCCCCCACCTACAGCCCGCGTGTAAATCAGTAGCAAGTACTTATTAATAGGGAATAAAATAAATGGTAAGTATATAGATCAGGGGTGGGCAACTCCAGTCCTCAGGGGGCACCAACAGGTCAGGTTTTCAGGATATGCCAGCGTCAGCACCGGTGGCTCAGTCGAAGCTGTGTGCTGAAGCAGGGACATCCTGAAAACCTGCCCTTGAGAACTGGAGTTGGCCACTCCTGATATAGATTACTAGATTACACGGACTGAACGTGTGCCACCGAGGCACGGACTGAACGCGCGCCACCGAGGCACGGACTGAACGCGTGCCACCGAGGCACGGACTGAACGCGCGCCACCGAGGCACGGACTGAACGCGCGCCACAGAGGCACGGACTGAACGCGCGCCACCGAGGCACGGACTGAACGCGCGCCCCCGAGGCACGGACTGAACGCGCGCCACCGAGGCACGGACTGAACGCGCGCCACCGAGGCACGGACTGAACGCGCGCCACCGAGGCACGGACTGAACGCGCGCCACCGAGGCACGGACTGAACGCGCGCCACCGAGGCACGGACTGAACGCGCGCCACCGAGGCACGGACTGAACGCATGCCACCCAGGCACGGACTGAACGTATGCCACCGAGGCACGGACTGAACGCGCGCCACCGAGGCACGGACTGAACGCGCGCCACCGAGGCACGGACTGAACGCGCGCCACCGAGGCACGGAATGAACGCGCGCCACCAAGGCACGGACTGAACGCGCGCCACCGAGGCACGGACTGAACGCGCGCCACCGAGGCACGGACTGAACGCGCGCCACCGAGGCACGGACTGAACGCGCGCCACCGAGGCACGGAATGAACGAGTGCCACCAAGGCACGGACTGAACGCGCGCCACCGAGGCACGGACTGAACGCGCGCCACCGAGGCACGGAATGAACGCGTGCCACCAAGGCACGGACTGAACGCGCGCCACCGAGGCACGGACTGAACGCGCGCCACCGAGGCACGGACTGAACGCGCGCCACCGAGGCACGGAATGAACGCGTGCCACCAAGGCACGGACTGAACGCGTGCCACCGAGGCACGGACTGAACGCGTGCCACCGAGCTACACGGATACGTTCAGTTCCTTGTATTTTATCTTCTGCTTCTCTTGTGGATAGGACCACGTTACAGGGCCACATCATGTGTTTGCTTCCCGTGCGGACACACGTGTGCTGCTCAGCAGGTCCCGTACCACACATGAAAGGTCAGAGGCTTTGCTCCTCACACACGCAAAGTGTCAAATGTGCACAGAACAGGAATCCGTGGGAGGTGAGAGTATTCCCGTGCAATCTGCAGACACGAAATCTCTGGGGTGACCCAGCCAGCCGGATATTAGAAAGGTCGCCCTTCGCTCGCTCACGTCCTTTATACGATCTGAGAACAGGGAAGCCCCGCAGACAGAGAGCTGGTTCTTACACATTGCAATCAGGTAACGCCCGTCATTATCCTGTATGTAATACAGCAACAGCAGAACATTACCCACGGACGCTCAGTCAGGCAGAGAGGGGTTAATGCCCCAGGAGACCCTCCAAGCTCCCTCTCCCCTTATTCCCCACCCTTATGAAGTCTGGGAACTTGCTGCAGAAGGCCAGTCCGTGCGGGTCAAAGGGTCAAGTCGCTCTCAGAAGAGAGTGACCTTGTGTTTGGGTAATCAGGAGAACACAAAGTTTGGCACTACGTACTGATGACCTCATTAACCCCTTCCATGCCTATAACACAGAGCTGGGTTTAAGGCAGAAGGAGCAGTGTTATGGAATTGCCGGCACTGTCGCTGCTGATGCTTATAATCCAATATTTTGTGCCTATAACACAGGACATACCCGAGGGCAGAGGGAGCGGACATTAGGATTTAAACCAGTGTCACCAACTTAAAAGCCATCGTGAAGTCTTGGCAAGCATGTTGTAGTTTCCCAGAGTCCTCTGAGGCACAAACTTTACCTTTGACATCATCCTGATCCACCTCATCCGCAGAGCCAGAATCCGACATGCGTGTGGATTCATGGGAACTTATCTGGGATCCGCTGTCCGTCACTCCCTGGCCTGCAAGAGAAGCAGCAGGAAGATGTGTACCGAGAAAAAAAAAACGCGGAGTCAAGGCGCGCACTGACTGAAGAGCGTTCACAAGGAGAAAGTGCACAAGGCCATGAGTCACACAAGGCTGTGTAATGTGGGGACTGAGAGTCATAGGGGAACCAGAACGTCGTTCTCACTCGATTTGCACGAGTGAGGAGAATGGTTTCACGATTACGCCATTTGCGCACGGAAACGCCATGCTTACGTCCCACTGACCGCTTGCTGCACTGCGACCCCCAAACCACAACCCCCGCATGAGCCGATTCTTACTGCTGGACTCCCGGTCACCATAGTTGCTCAGCGTTTGGCGGATCTGGATCTGCTGCCGGCGCAGGCGGATTTTCCGCTTCAGCTCGCAGATCTCCCGGTCGCTGTCGTCCTCCTCCTCCTGCAGCTGCCGGCACATCACGTTACACTTCATCAGCTCGATGGCAGCGATCAGAGACTCGGAGATGCTGAAGTGAGCGTTCTCCTGGGCAGGAGAGGGGAGAAGAGGGAGGTCAGGAGTCGGAAATCACCATGCAAAGCATCGGTTGGTGCTGCTCCGAAACCAGGAGGATTAGGAAGGAATCTCAATGCACTGCAGCCTCTCAGAAAGGATATGTCAAATCCAGAATGGACTCGGAAAACAAAGTCAAGAGAAACAGCTCCCAAAAAAGTACAGGAGATTTGGGGGCAAAAATCCACCTCTGGAGAATGCAAAACCCAACCTGCGACTTTAACCGTCTGGCTTCCAGAACCTCCTGCAATGTTACTGCGCAACGCATGACAAGTGGCACCTAAAGGGTTAAGTTTACAACAATACAGATCTGAAGAGACCTCCTTCCCGGGACAGGTCTCCTGTCGGAAGCTCGTGGGTTTCATATTGGGGTCGTGTAACCGTCACTGGTGCCCTCTCGTACCTTCTCTAGATCAGCACAGCTGCCGAAGTCCTGCTCCGAGAGGTAGCTGATTAAGGACTGGCCCTTGGAGGGTCTCCGGAATACCCCGTCTGTAGCGCTCAGGTACTGAGGGCCGTCTGCGGGCGGAAGTAATACAGCGTATTCACATTGCACATATCCACACAGTGCGCGTATTTAGGATTACATTAGCAGAGATAGCTGTGCGCATGGGACAGTGAGAGATAGCTGTGCGTGTCACAGTGACAGGACAGCAGCATGTGTGTGCACACGCTCTGCATATAGCACTCACCGTGTTCCATGTAGGGGGCGCTGCTGGAATTGGCCTTGCAGTTCAGGGCTGGATTATTCCTCATGGAGAGATCAGCGCGGGACTCTGGGGAGAACGGGTATCGGTTCAGGGCCTGTACGATCAGAGCTACATCCTCTCGTAACCCATTTACTGTCAGACAGTGCCACTCCCTCTCTGGCAGTGAAGGGGTTAATCCTAGTTATCTACAGATACTGTACATACAAAACAGCAGGAGCCTTCCCAGAGTGCCCTGGGGTTAACCCCATCACTGCCTGTGTGCGTGCTTAGCACGGAATAAACTCGGGGTCATTCTGCTATCCATTCTCTCTCTCCCCCCCACACCCCAGCACAGAACGTGCTAATCATTCCAGCAAGTTCACAACATGAAAACACAGGGGAAGCAACGATATCTCTCCAGTGTGAAGGTTGTGGTGAGAACCAGGGAAATCCAAGAGGTGGGAAATGCAGGGCAAAGGGAGGAAGAGAAATGTGAGATCTTGCTGTGGTCAAGGATAGAAAAGCACATGCAACATATAACGAGGATACTGGGTGAGTAACAGAAGCACTGGTGCCAGGGTGGGCCTGGGGATATATCCGTGAGACAGGGTGGGCCTGGGGATATATCCGTGAGACAGGGTGGACCTGGGGATATATCCGCGAGACAGGGTGGACCTGGGGATATATCCGCGAGACAGGGTGGACCTGGGGATATATCCGTGAGACAGGGTGGGCCTGGGGATATATCCGTGAGACAGGGTGGACCTGGGGATATATCCGTGAGACAGGGTGGACCTGGGGATATATCCGTGAGACAGGGTGGGCCTGGGGATATATCCACGAGACAGGGTGGACCTGGGGATATATCTGTGAGACTAGGGATATATCCTTGGCACAGGGTGGGCTGCAGATATTTGCCTGGCACAGGGTGGGCTGGGGATATATTCCTGGAACGGGTTGAGGTGGGAATATATCCCTGGCACAGGGCGGGCTGGGGATACATCCCTGGCACAGGGCAGACTGGGGATACATCCCTGGCACAGGGCGGGCTGGGGATACATCCCTGGCACAGGGCAGACTGGGGATACATCCCTGGCACAGGGCAGACTGGGGATACATCCCTGGCACAGGGCAGACTGGGGATACATCCCTGGCACAGGGCAGACTGGGGATACATCCCTGGCACAGGGCAGACTGGGGATACATCCCTGGCACAGGGCAGACTGGGGATACATCCCTGGCACAGGGCAGACTGGGGATACATCCCTGGCACAGGGCAGACAGGGGATACATCCCTGGCACAGGGCAGACTGGGGATACATCCCTGGCACAGGGCAGACTGGGGATACATCCCTGGCACAGGGCAGACTGGGGATACATCCCTGGCACAGGGCAGACTGGGGATACATCCCTGGCACAGGGCATACTGGGGATATATCCTTGGGACACGGTGAGGTGGGGACATATCCATGGCACAGGGTGGGCGCCCAGCGAGAGGCGCAGACCCCTTCCCCTGGAAGCCTCCGTTATACGTAAGTCTGCTACTGAGACTTTCCTTTTTAGGACTACATCGTTTTTAGGCAGAGATACATTTTTTGTTGGACCACCATGAAAATTATTCATAGACTGGATGAAACCTCGGGATTCAATGAACATTTTTTTTTTTAATGTCTTCAAACCTCATCTACGTTTCAAGAACAAACCTCACGTAACATCTGTGAGGACTAAGCCTGGTGAAGGTTATGGGAGCATGCACGGATATTAGTGTGGGTTGGTTATCCCGGAGATTGGGAGTCTGCGCTTCTAAAGCGCTGAGCCTCCCTGTATTAGGACCGATCACACTGAGCCTCCCGTATTAGGACCGGTCACACTGAGCCTCCCTGTATTAGGACCGATCACACTGCAGGGGGGCAGGAGAAGGTGAATCTGTTGTAGAAATGTCACCAGTGCTTCTGACGTAAATAACACGATCACCCAGAGCGTTTGCTTGGTGTTAGATGCCAGACCTGCCGTAGGGTCTTCCAGTATCATGGTGATAGTCCGGTCACCTCCTGCAGCCAGTAGTGAAGGGGTTAAAACAACGAAGCAGAAAGAAAACACGTTAGAGACATTGAAAGGAAACATCCAGAGGGGACTCAACCAGGCGGGATATAAACCTATTCCTGGGCCATCCTATGGACCTTGGCCGGACAGGGACCTACTGTTTCCCTCACCCATCTGTAACTGTCGGACAATGACCCCACACGCACAAACCTCAACCTAATCAAAAGATCCGGACGAAGACTTACGGTTATTATAGCCTGGACATATATAAACAGGGACTACATTGCACTCATCCAGGCTGCCCGCGTGTGTATACACATATGAATAAAGTAGACAGAAAAGATGCACTCACGCGACTCTCACAGGTAACGCCTCGGGTGCACGCCCCCGAAACCTAAACCGGTGCGTCCAATGCTGTAATGTGATCCCCCATGTGCGCTAGAACAGGTCGGCGCTCCGGAGGAGTGGGTGATAACCAAGTCCTTCGGAGTGACGTTTTGTTCTACCATACATGGGGGATCACTTTACTGCATATGTATACAGAGAAGGGAAATGTGATAGCAGCAAACTGCAGCCAGAGGACAGGAGGGTTTTCCTGAGCCTCCCCCTGGGAGAAGAGACGTCAGAGGAGCACGGCACAATATTCCCATTACAGACATCCTGAATCATCTGGCTGTTACCTTGAGGTTTGCCCGTAGCCACATTGGTGTCAGAGTGTGACCGTGTGTGGCTCTTCCTGGCGCTGCTCTGCCCGCTGCCCGTCTGCCCCTCAGAGAAGCTGGAACGACGAGCAACTCTGAGCAGAGAGGAGCCGGGAGGAGCCGGGGTGCAGCGGCCCAGCGACTCCGGCTTCAGAGAGCTGCAGGAGGAGAAGAGGTTTGATCCGCTGCTGCCGCTGCTCTGGGTGGATGAGCGCCTGCACATGTTGCCGATAGCCAGGTACTCTGGGCCGTCGTCGGCCTCGCTGGCCGGGTCCTCCTGGATGCCGGTCTCGTCACTGTGGCTGGTCAGGGTGCTGATGCTCATATCGCTGACCGGGGAGAAGGCCTTCCGAGATGACGTGTCACAGAACGGAGGGATGGACACAACAGGAGGCTCGTCCTCAGCCAGTGGATCGCAGATTTTGTTCTGGTTCTGCTGAACCATGGAGCTGGGATGGAAATCTAAGGGACACGTGTGAGAGAGAGGATAGGTAGATAAGATAAATAGAGTATACTCCAACAGGTTCCAAAGAGCGAGGAAGAAGACACAGCACACTAGGCTATAACACACAATGTATATAACATCTGGATCATTACAAATATATATTAAATTTAAAACACACACACACACATCTATATATATATATATGCAGATCTATATATAAGCCCACACATGGTTTACTGCCTGAGCTGTAATTTCTAACCTTTATTTGTCTGTTTGAATAGGAAGCATGTTTCTGCTTATACAGCATTCCAGTATCTGTCACTGCTGCTACAGTCAAAACATTGGTTTCAAAGAGGTTGTGCTTCCGTTCCAAAACTTGTAATACTATTGGTCTTCAGTCCTACATTCATCTGTCACACGGACTAGAGACAGCAGAGTGCCTCTCACAACCCAACCTGTTATCGAGTCACTCACACACCCAACTTCTTGCCGAGTCACTCACACACCCAACCACTTGCCGAGTACTTCTCCCAACCTCTTCCCGAGTCCCTGTCCCAACCCAACCTCTTCCCGTGTCCCTCTCCCAAACCAACCCTTCCCGAGTCCCTGTCCCAAACCAACCTCTTCCCGAGTCCATCTCCCAACCCAACCTCTTCCAGAGTCCCTCTCCCAAACCAACCTCTTCCAGAGTCCCTCTCCCAAACCAACCTCTTCCAGAGTCCCTCTCCCAAACCAACCTCTTCCCGAGTCTCTCTCCCAAACCAACCTCTTCCCGAGTCCCTCTCCCAAACCAACCTCTTCCCGAGTCCCTCTCCCAAACCAACCTCTTCCCGAGTCCCTCTCCCAACCCAACCTCTTCCCGAGTCCCTCTCCCAACCCAACTTCTTCCCGAGTCCCTCTCCCAACCCAACCTCTTCCCGAGTCCCTCTCCTAACCTCTTCCCGAGTAACTCTCCCAACATCTTCCTGAGTCCCTCTCCCAACCCAACCTCTTCCTGAGTCACTCTCCCAACCCAACCTTTTACAGAGTCACTCTTCCAACCCAATCTCTTCCCGATTAACTCCCAACCCAACCTCTTACCAGTGCCGGGAGCACCGGTGGGAAGCTGCAGACTACTGTATGAGCCGTAATGGGAGTGCTGGGGGTAATCCGTGTGTGAGAAACGAGTGGATCCCGGCAGTGCTGTCAGACTCAAACTCTTCACGGAAAGGGAGTGTTCTCTCTTGCCAGCAAGCTGAGTAATAGAACATATCAAAGGCATGATGGTCACAAACGTATTTTTCTCATTTTTATATGGGATGTTCGTGTACAGATACTCCAGGTCATCAAAATGGTAACCCTTTCTTGGTGTTTATTCCCGTTACCCCTCTTACTTCGTTAACTGTATAGTCCAAATTGTTACGTTTATTTGGTTAAAACAGAAAACAGAGGAAGAAGAAAAGATTATTGAATAACTGTAATATGGCACATTGTAATTAGTCTATATTTCAAAATGAACCGTACTATTACCTGGTTAATAATGTGATTGTCATAATCTGTGCTGGTAACGTACATTATGCGAGTTTTATGTATATCTTTTCCTTAGTACAAAGATATTTTTTTTAAAGTGTACCCCTCCTTACGATCCCTCTTTGGGGTCACATTTTCTACGCTCAGCAAACTTTGTAAGCGGTTTGTGTTCTGCGGTTTTACTTCTCGCGGTTACGTTTGCTCAGCGAACGCTCGGAGGGATTATTGTTTGCGCAGCAGTTTCTTTGATCGATGTATTTTTGTTATTTGCACGGAGAATCTCTCTCATAACTCGGTATCATTATACAGTGCCACGTGCGAGTCTTCACTGCTCACCACGGACGTGTCTATCTGAGCCAGCAACCTGGGGTCGTTCTGTTCCACGGCCTCCAAACACTGGAACATCGCAGCCACGTGGACCCTGCTCAGCAGGAAGGCCGAGTCTGGGGGAGACAGGGAGACTTTCAGGTACTTAACCCCTCGACTGCCAGAGGGGCCTGCAACGCATTGCTTTTCAATGGGTCAAAGGCTTCCCTGGCACGCCGGTTAAAGGATATAAACACGGAGCAGGAGAAACCACTTTCCAGACAGATCTAGAACCTGTGCAAGTGAGGAATATTCCGATCGCGGGCGTGAGACTCAATGCCAGATCTCAGTAACTCTGGACAAGACACGCTAAGCATGAAGGTAACCGCTGACCGGTACGGATCCTTTAGGCTTAGCAGCGCTAAGTAGCTATGACCCCCTATCTTCTGGTACCCTAGGCACTAAGTATAAGATTTCAATTAGTATTATTGTCATTAGAGAACCCAGCACCTTTGCCCAAGTATTCTATCCCAGGGGCGGGCAACGCCAGTCCTCAAGTCCCCCAACCGGTCAGGTTTTCAGGATATCCCAGCTTCAGCACAGGCGGCTCAATCAGAGGCTCAGCACCCCTGTTCTCTCTCACATTGCAGGCCATGCTGGTGCACAGAGACTTCTGTGCGAGTTTGGGGGTGTTACCCATGTGGGTGTGCGAGTTTGGGGGCCTTACCCGCGTGCGAGTTTGGGGGCGTTACCTGTGTAGAACCGCTTGGTGTATTGCGCGTTTCCCAGCAGAGCTTTGAGCTGAGCAGAGAGACAATGAAACTGCAGGCCGTGCTGCAGCCAGAGCTGCCCGCTGTCACCGTCACTTGTGCTGTCGCCGTTCCTCTGCCTGTTCTGATTGGAGAGCAGGAACTGGGGGAAAACAGTATAGGGATGATTTCAGCGCAGAGGGTGGAAGAACAAGCCAGCATCGTCACACTGCACTAACGCCCCCTCATCCAGCTTCTGCACAGCCTGTACAGAGTGACCGTCTATTTGCTCCTCCTCTACCACTGTGTGCACCCCCGCAGAGCTGCCTCCCACTGCCCCCCTCTCCCGCACAGAGCCCCCTCCTATTGCCCCCCTCCCCCCGCAAAACTCCCTTCCACTGCCCCCCTCACCCCTGCAGAGCTCACCTCCTCACCGCCCGCCCCCTCTCCCCCGGGACTTGCCAGCGTCCCCTCTTTTTCCCCGGCACCCACCGGCGCTCCCTCTCTCCCAGGCGCCACCTCTCTCCCGGGCGCCCCGTCTTTTCCCCCGGGACCCACCGGCGCCCCCTCTTTTCCCCCGGGTCTCGCCGGCGCCCCCTCTTTCCCCCCGGGTCTCTCCGGCGCCCCCCCTCTCCCAGGTCTCGCCGGCGCCCCCTCTTTTCCCCCGGGTCTCGCCAGCGCCCCCTCTTTTCCCCCGGGTCTCGCCAGCGCCCCCTCTTTCCCCCGCGGGTCTCGCCGGCGCCCCCTCTTTCACCCCCCGGGTCTCGCCGGCGCCCCCTCTTTTCCCCCGGGTCTCGCCGGCGCCCCCTCTCCGTTGGGGACTCACCTGTCCCACTTCAGATGACATTTCACTCTGGAGTTGCTGACTGCTCTTCACAAAATTCCAGTATTCCTGTCGCTCAGAATACACCTGTTCAGAAAACAGCACAGGATTTATGGACTTCATACCCCATCAGAGCCCTGGGAGGTGCAGTTACTGGCATGGACTAAACAGATCATATAATGAGAACTCTTCAAAAGATCATCTAACTCCTAGAGTACCATCAGAAAAAGGAACTTTCAACTGGTGAAATCACAACACATTTACACAATGTAAAAAAAGGAGATTTTCACCCGCTCCAAAATAACAAAATAAAGCTCAAGTTTGGAATTTCTACGTTTGCTTCTATATCCGGAGTGGGCAACTCCCGTTCAAAGACTGAGCCACCTGTGCTGAAGCAGTCAAAGACTGAGCCACTAATTGAGACACCTGTGCTGAAGCAGGGATATCCTTAAAACCTGACCTGTTGGTGGCCCTTGAGGACTGGAGTTGCCCGCCCCTGCCCTATTTTCCTCAGTGCTATTTAACAAGCCGTTATTGGTGTTACTGCTTTAAATGTCAGACTTAATTGACGTAAAAGTTCGTGTATAAACAGAACCGGGGGATCGACCCCAATCTGAACAAAACGTCTTGGCGTCAGGAAGGAATTTATTTTTCCCCTTATGAGATATCATTGGATGATATGACTCTGGGGTTTTTGTTTGCCTTCCTCTGGATCAATAAGTAAGTATAGATATGGGATAATGTATCTGTCGTCTAAATTTAGCATAGGTTGAACTTTTTCAACCTCATCTACTATGTAACTATGTAACTCCAGCCTGTTAACGCACAAAATAAATAGCAGGCTAAATACACACACAAATAATAATTATACAATCGTAAGCTATGTTGTTAAATCAAACCCCTGTTTGGTCTCACAGAGGAAGCTTTATTAGGGACAAAAAGAACCACGATCCTACTAAAGAGTTATTTTTTATTAATCACTGCAGGGTTATTTTTTGTATGTTAATGTGGCACCAAAATACTGCTCGTTATTTGATATTACCTGTATAATATCATCACGGGCAGGCCAGAGGAGCCGCCGGGCAGACAGGGTGCGTGGGGAATTTGGGGGGGAGGGGCCAGGCATGCAGGCAGGGTGGAGGGGCCGGGCAGACAGGGCGGGGGGGGGGGCAGGGCAGAGAGATAACACCGTCGCTCATCTTACCTGATCACAGACAAGTCCATGCTGGAGAATGCTGCTCATGTCTCTGCAGAGCCTCTGCAGGCCACCGTACTTGGACCAAACGTTTCGGCTGTTGCCAGACACCAACCCTTCCACTGTGGTCTTCAGAGTATCCAGAAGCCTCCAGTGCTCGGCCCTGCAGAGATAAACCACACAGTTCCCATGTCAAAAAGGCTCTCAACATAATGAGGTGGTGTGAAAGCACTGTGGGATTCCCGGCACTCAGCACCAGGAACATACAAACAGCTGGGGCAGAATACACAGCATGTATTCCCCAAGTCTTTAGCAAGACTGAGGCTAAACATCCCTCAGGAATAGACACCCTGAAGTGAAGCAAAACCTCTAGGAATGTAACCAACTTGCTTGATGTGTAACACGATATACAGGGCAGGGATTGATACACAAGACCGTACAGAACCAGAGTGAGTGTAGACGTGTCCGAACTAGAGGAGTGTAATGCACAGCTACTAACCAGCTGTGATACTGCACAAATCCGAACAATAAACCAGCAGTGATCGGGAAGGAGAGCCGGGACATACACCAACGAACAGATTCAAACTTACAGTACTTGGCTGGTGCAGGGGTGGCCAACTCTACCAAAAGGCCAGGTTAGAAGGATATCCCTGCTTCAGCACAGTTGGCTCAGTCAGAATGACAGAGCCAGCTGTGCTGAAGCAGGGATATCACCAATGCCTGGCATGTTGGTGGCCCTTGAGGACTGGAGTTGGCGGTCCCTGGTCTAGTAAGTGTGTGCTCCTCATTTACACGGTTACAGCACGTTTAGCGGGTCAGCACCACAGAGATCAGAGAACCAAAGAACAAACACCTGCAAAGTGAGCACATACTGATACACCGAGTAAAGAGTCCATCACGCAGCAGGAGACCATGAGAAGGTGTGATGTGTGTGAGATTGTTGCGCTCACATAATGAAACCCCGGCAGTGCTCAATGCTCATATAATAACCCCCCACCCCTTCCTCGGGATAAAGGGATCAGGTCTCTGCAGCTCTCCTTCCTGTTATCCCAACAACACAACGCATGGCCGTGTGTCACAAGTATCAACAAGAAGATATAGCAATAATTACTCAGGACCAGTCGAGATTGTGGCACAGTCGTGGGAAAATATATTTATTTTGATAGAAAAGGGACAGCAGAAAACGCAGATCGACATACAGTACCATAGTGTAAACATTCAACCAATGAAAATACAGGCGGAGTAAGACATGTACACGCCAACAAAGGCCTTCTCCCTCTGTGTCATTACTGCTTAAGGCGTGGTCACAGCAGTGGACTATGAGTCTCTCTGATGAGGGAGGCAATCTGGAAGGGCCATAGGTCACTTGTTTCTATAAATGTGTTGTGACTGGCTCACTGGGCACGGGACTGGCTCACTGGGGACGGGACTGGCTCACTGGCCACAGGTCTCTTATCTGTGACTCTTACTGGAAGGGAAACAGCCCAAATGGATTCACAACACAAGAAATCCAGAAAGACAACGTAATAAAGTCCGTCCACACCTGGAAATACACGGCAGGCTCACCTAGATCATGAAAGCGCCTTAATGCGCAGCGTGTGTAACCCCTACTTGCGTGTTTGATCTCACAGATCAATGCGGGATATTGGACTTGGATTTAATACATTACATTTGTATTGAAAGTCGTGTCCCACGACCGTTATCTCCCAATTGTATGTTGTAGAGAAGCAGTATGTGTGGTGCACCCAGTAACTTTTCTCCTTGTCTCTGTGCCTGCGTACCTTCTACCAGGTGTGCGGTCTTCTCCACGTCTAGAACCCCTACTTACCCCAGAAATGTGCTATACATCCCTGTATACTAAATCGCAAAAAAAATGCAATGAAAGCGCACATACCAATCGCCATGGCAGCGCCGCGACGCGCTGCAAAGAGCCTGTCTCATGAAGAGATCGGAGATTTTGTTTTTCACAGGCGGCGTCACGTGATTAGCACGGTATATACAGATAGATGGATCTGGCCATGTCTCCCTGCAGTAGTGCTACAAGTCGCTTCTGTGTGTGCACATGCAGCGCCGCCGCGATGACATCACCAGATCACTGCAGTTTCTGGTATAATTGAGGCCTTAGAATAAAACTCTCCATAGTGTGGTCCGACATTGGCACGAAAAAGCATCTCTCAGCGGGAGAGTGACACCGACATGCTAGCAATGTGTCACCTTACTGTGACATTACAAGCTACAGTCACACGCATGTGTGTTTTTAACCACTTCACTGCTGAAAGGGGGCTAGGTGCACTGCTTCTCACAGTCAGCGTTGCACACAGACAGAGAATATACAAGGCTTTGTGTGCTATAGTTGCATTTCTGAGCACACTGATCTAGCGATAACACGGCATAGCCGGTTGTGACGGTAAGGGGAAGCCAGGCTATCAAATATCAAATGGTTACTCCTGATCCGTGTGTTGGTTTTTTTAGAGTGTCAGCTCTTGAACCCAGGGATTGGACATGCATAACCTGTAATGTTCTGTAATAAGGAATTGTATGCGTTTATACCTTTCCAGGGATGCCAGCAAGCAGAGATTGCTGTGGTATGAGTTTCATGGGGGGTTTGCGGAGAAAGTGTTGCAAGATTGTGTCTATCTAGCCAGGGCCCAGAGTTGCTGTTTCCCCTAAAAATTTACCCATATAACGAGGGCGCAAAAAAGAAACACACTATTAGTATAAAATTAAACGTTATTAACATTTATAAATTGCAAAAAGTAAAACTTACATAAAATAGGATCACAATAGATCCAAACATCACTGGGGGAGCTGGAGGGAGGGGTGAATGTGAGCGTGGGAACCAACACTGAGGCAAGATCCCAAATGCCAGATGATCCGGTGGCGACGTTCTGCCGGCTCAATATCCAAATTCAAACCCCTTCACTTCGCGCTAAACCACCGCAGGGAAGTAAAACACACAGCTGCCCGGACGGAGGAGGAACGTAACGACGCTCCCTCTCTGCTGCGTATGACGTCACCTCTACGCGTTTCGCGTCATATGACGCTTCGTCAGGAGGTATGATTGACAACACTGACGTCCAGTAAAAATACAGAAAAATTAAACTGTTCCACCAATCGGGTTTGCTCATTTTCCCAATGACATAATAGGTTACCAGACCTTTGCAAATCAGGTCTCGCCTCAGGGTTGGTTCCCACGCTCACATTTACTTTGTGCAATTTATAAATATGAATAACGTTTAATTTTATACTAATAGTGCGTTTCTTTTTCTTTTTCGCGCCCTCGTTATGTGTGTACATTTCGGTTGGTTGCCCCGCTGATCACGGGAGAGTGAGGAGCAGCAGAGGGACTACTTAGCACACTTTGGGACATATCATTATTTTTGGAAAAACGCGCGCACTTAATATATCTTTTGCCCTAAAAATGTACCCAGGAATCCTGGATGCATGTAGACACAAGGCTCGGTAACCTCTCCCCTTGAAAATGCTTTCGCGACTCACCACTAGGGGTCCCTGCTTCAGCACAGACAGAAAGGTAAAAGGGGCCCAGGCTTAATTGTCACTAACTGTGATGAGTAGCTCTGTGGCTGATACTATACACCCCATACTCCGACCTTGGCCCCCTGCAGACGCACTTACCAGAACTCCCTCCTACTGTCTCTATAAGTTCTCCTGACTTACCACTTAGATTGTAAGCTCTTCGGGGCAGGGACTCCTTTTCCTTTATGTCTGAAGCGCTTATTCCCATTATATGTTATAATATTATGTCACGTGTGTTGCAAAGCGCTATGTACATGGATGGCGCTATATAAAGACATACATACATACATATGCTACGCTTATAGTGCCGGCGACAGCAGGCTACGGTTGCTGGGAAAATCAAATTGAGATGACTTCCTGCGATCGCGACCAAGCCGTTGCTCCTTCGCGTTGCGCTTACTAAAAGCGCATGCGACGGCGGCAATGCATTTGTTTTGACGCGACGTTGCGTCGCTGTCGCCGGCACTATAAGCGCAACCTTAGGCACCTTGCTTAGCTATGTATTGCCCAGACATCTGGTCTTTATGGTAGTTACTGACGACCGAGCTGAAGCACCTCTCTTCTAGACCGATAGGTTTCCTTTCCACTCAACGCAAACTGCGGCTGATCAGTGGATAGTCATATCACTTAGATTGTAAGCTCTTCGGGGCAGGGCCCCCTTTGCCTTACGCTGTCATTAACGTGCTGCTTTTATCGCCACTGTTGGTACAGGACCGGGTACTCTGCTTGCGCTATATAAATACAATGATACATGCATTAATGCTGATTTGTAAAGCGCCAACATATCCCGCAGTGCGGTACAATGGGGGCGCAGAAATGTGATCATTACATAGACAGTAACATACAAATATGGACACGCACGCTAAAACTGATCCAGAAAGTAATGAGCCCTGATCCGGAGAGCTTACACTCTACAGGGAATGAGGGACAATGTTGAAACAAACAGGTAAAATGGCTGCTCATTGTGGGACGGCCTCGGGATGGGGTATGGTCCAGCCACACAGATGATCCCATTAAGGATTGAGTGTGTGAATGTTTGGGGTGTTAGGGTGGAGTTTGGTACAAATACAGAATATACCCCAGTGGTAGAATATCTGTTGCACAGCCATCTTGCAGTGGGTATACTGGGTGCTTCATTTCTGTTCACCTGTTATTTAATTACAAATATTGTGGTGAGAAAGATATGTTGAAATGTACTTCTCATTTAAGGTATATATCCGGTGTATAGTGCAATACGATTGCAGAGTTTACATTTGGTCTGGGACCTGCAATTTCACTAAGAATCACACAGCTGCAGTACTCAACTGCCTACCCAGCCATACAAAACCGACAGCATCACCGCAGCCCAGGCAAGCAATGGCATTAAGGGGTTAATGTGTTAGGTCTATTCCAGGCTTCATAAAGCAAAGAAGAACAAGGGATCAAATCAAGAACTAACTCAAGCAGAGGACCACAAATCCAGATATGGAAACTCCAAGAGGCCCAGGTCCCCCCCCCCCTCCACCCCATCATGTTAGGGTATAGATGTGTATCACAGTTATCGGAAAGGAATACGTTTTGCAGAGAGAAGCATTCAATGCACTTTCACCACCAGAGAACAGAACAAATACTGTTATCAGTAACATACATCATCACGAGCATACGCCTGTTGTATTTTAAATGAATTCATTGACATGAAGTGCATGCAACACACACACACACACACACACACACACACACACACACACACACACACACACACACACACACACAGTATGGGACACATTTACTAAACAACCCCACTCCATAGTGCTGCAAGACACCTTTTCAGTTGAATGGAGTAGCACGGCTTAGTAGACATGGTCCTGTGAGTGCATCAGTGTCAGGTTAATTATATAAAGCTCCCTGTATGATTCATTAATACTGTTGGCAGTGTGTGGTGTGTCAGATACAAAAGGTCATCCCCTTCGCCTAATACAGTACCAGGAGGAGAGCCGGGGGTCAGTGGTATTCCTTCTCCGTCAGCAGCAGTGCGACCTGTGGCTCAGCTCTTTGTTTCAGATCCACTGCTGCTGACCGGGCAGAATGGGGAGGAAATGCTGCTGTGAAGAGGTTCTTATCGGATGTATGCAGGGGCTGTGTGTGTATATATAGGGGCTGTGTGGGACAGAATCCCGATGTGTGTGTGTGTGTGTGTGTATATATAGGGGCTGTGTGGGACAGAATCCAAATGTGTGTGTATATATACAGGGGCTGTGTGTGTGTGTGTGTGTGTGTGTGTGTGTGTGTGTATATAGGGGCTGTGTGGGACAGAATCCAAATGTGTGTGTATATATAAACAGGGGCTGTGTGTGTGTATATATATAGGGGCTGTGTGGGACAGAATCCAAATGTGTGTGTATATATACAGGGGCTGTGTGTGTGTGTATATATATAGGGGCTGTGTGGGACAGAATCCAAATGTGTGTGTGTGTATATATAGGGGCTGTATGGGACAGAATCCCAATGTGTGCGTGTATATATATAGGGGCTGTGTGGGACAGAATCCTGATGTGTGCGTGTGTATATATATATATATATATATATATATATATATATATATATATATATATATATATATATATATATATATATATATATATATATATATATATATATATATATATGGGCTGTGTGAGACAGAATCCCGATGTGTGTGTGTGTGTGTGTGTGTGTGTATATATATAGGGGCTGTGTGAGACAGAATCCCGATGTGTGTGTGTATATATATATATATAGGGGCTGTGTGAGACAGAATCCCGATGTGTGTGTGTGTGTATATATATAGGGGCTGTGTGAGACAGAATCCCGATGTGTGTGCGTGTGTATATATATATATATATATATATATATATATATAGGGGCTGTGTGAGACAGAATCCCGATGTGTGTGCGTGTGTATATATATATATATATATATATAGGGGCTGTGTGAGACAGAATCCCGATGTGTGTGTGTATATTTATAGGGGCTGTGTGAGACAGAATCCCGATGTGTGTGTGTGTGTATATATAGGGGCTGTGTGAGACAGAATCCCGATGTGTGTGCGTGTGTATATATATATATATATATATATATATATATATATATATATAGGGGCTGTGTGAGACAGAATCCCGATGTGTGTGCGTGTGTATATATATATATATATATATATATATATATATAGGGGCTGTGTGAGACAGAATCCCGATGTGTGTGTGTATATTTATAGGGGCTGTGTGAGACAGAATCCCGATGTGTGTGTGTATATATATATATATATATATATATAGGGGCTGTGTGAGACAGAATCCCGATGTGTGTGTGTGTGTGTGTGTATATATAGGGGCTGTGTGGGACAGAATCCCGGTGTGTGTGTGTGTGTGTGTGTATATATAGGGGCTGTGTGGGACAGAATCCCGATGTGTGTGTGTGTGTATATATAGGGGCTGTGTGGGACAGAATCCCGATGTGTGTGTATATATAGGGGCTGTGTGGGACAGAATCCCGATGTGTTTGTATATATAGGGGCTGTGTGGGACAGAATCCCGATGTGTGTGTATATATAGGGGCTGTGTGGGACAGAATCCTGATGTGTGTGTATATATAGGGGCTGCGCGGGACAGAATCCCGATGTGTGTGTATATATAGGGGCTGCGCGGGACAGAATCCTGATGTGTGTGTATATATAGGGGCTGCGCGGGACAGAATCCCGATGTGTGTGTATATATAGGGGCTGCGCGGGACAGAATCCCGATGTGTGTATATATAGGGGCTGCGTGGGACAGAATCCCGATGTGTGTGTGTATATACAGGGCCTGTGTGGGACAGAATCCCGAACCTTAGTATTGCATAGAGAGCAGCTACACTGACACTTAACCCCTACACTGATGTAAGGGATGCAATATAGTTTTGCAGTAACCTACAGAATGGAGTGCAGCAGGAACACAAAAGGTGCCATATTTACCAAGTGGTACAAAAAGACACATTACATAGCCCAAAAGGGGCCTGCGCAGCAAACATGGCCCAACGCGTCTCCGCAGGACTGTAACTGTTAAAGCCTCTCCCTGCCTCCACAGCCTGGTAACTTACAGGAGAGTACAGGGAATGTTCCGGAGCCTTAGAATTGACAGTTCTCCCAGGGCGTGTGTGTGTGCGATTACAATTGTAAGTGTGCATTTTTAACCATTTCTTTCCTTCACTTAAGAACTTTATTATGCCCTAGAAGCGTCTCTTGCGATCTTTACCTATAGAAAAATGTATACAGTATATTATCATTTATTTGTAAAGCGCCCACAGAGATTTGATCATTGCATAAACTGTTACATACAAAAAGGTAAGAGGGCCCTGATCCTAAGAGCTTACAATCTAGGGATGTATATATTAGAGATCAGTGTTCTATATGCGGATATACATATAGGAGTATTAATATACATTTGCATATACAAATCCATGTATTTGTATGAATTAATAAGCACTTTGATCAGTGTGTGTGTATATCAGTGTGTGCATCAGTGTGTGCATCAGTGTGTGTGTGTGTGCATCAGTGTGTGTGTGTGTGTGTGTGTGTGTGTGTGTGTGTGTGTGTGTGTGTGTGTGTGTGTGTGTGATTAGTGTGGTGTGTGTGTGTGTGATATTAGTGTGGTGTGTGTGGTGTGTGTGTGTGTGATATTAGTGTATAATGTGTGATATTAGTGTGTGTGTGTGATAGTGTGTGTGTGTGTGTGTGTGTGTGTGTGTGTGTGTGTGTGTGTGTGTGTGTGTGTGATATTAGTGTGGTGTGTGTGATATTAGTGTATAATGTGTGATATTAGTGTGGTGTGTGTGATATTAGTGTATAATGTGTGATATTAGTGTGGTGTGTGTGATATTAGTGTATAATGTGTGATATTAGTGTGGTGTGTGTGATATTAGTGTATAATGTGTGATATTAGTGTGGTGTGTGTGATATTAGTGTATAATGTGTGATATTAGTGTGGTGTGTGTGATATTAGTGTATAATGTGTGATATTAGTGTGGTGTGTGTGATATTAGTGTGGTGTGTGTGATATTAGTGTATAATGTGTGATATTAGTGTGTGTGTGTGTGTGTGTGTGTATATATTAGTGTATAGTGTGTGTATATATTAGTGTATAATGTGTGATATGAGTGTGTTGTGTGTGTCCCTCACCCCGCGGGCTCCCCCCGCTGCAGGCCGCTGATCTCCATGCCGGTCTCGGTCACTTCGGACTTTCCATCAAACGTCAAAACACAGAGCTGCCCCTCCCCGACCCGCCCACACAGCGGCCACTTCCTGCTTCCGGTGCCTCTGCGAACTACAACTCCCAGGGTGCCCCGCGCCGCAGCAAACACCGGGGGGTGCTATACACACACACGGTCACTACCCAGGAGTTGATGTACAGATGTGTTATTCTCCAAGGACTGATGAAATCAGTGAGATTTGACAATTCTGAGACAAAAAATGACATAAAAAAGAGAGCAGGCCTGTCCCTGGTCACTGAGACTCCATTGGTCCTGCAGTATGAAGCAGGCCTGCCCCTGGTTACTGAGACTCCATGGGTCCCGCAGTATGAAGCAGGCCTGCCCCTGGTCACTGAGACTCCATGGGTCCTGCAGTATGAAGCAGGCCTGCCCCTGGTCACTGAGACTCCATGGGTCCCGCAGTATGAAGCAGGCCTGCCCCTGGTCACTGAGACTCCATGGGTCCTGCAGTATGAAGCAGGCCTGCCCCTGGTCACTGAGACTCCATGGGTCCTGCAGTATGAAGCAGGCCTGTCACTGAGACTCCATGGGTCCTGCAGTATGAAGCAGGCCTGCCCCTGGTCACTGAGACTCCATGGGTCCTGCAGTATGAAGCATGCCTGCCCCTGGTCACTGAGACTCCATGGGTCCTGCAGTATGAAGCAGGCCTGCCCCTGGTCACTGAGACTCCATGGGTCCTGCAGTATGAAGCAGGCCTGCCCCTGGTCACTGAGACTCCATGGGTCCTGCAGTATGAAGCAGGCCTGCCCCTGGTCACTGGGACTCCATGGGTCCCGCAGTATGAAGCAGGCCTGCCCCTGTCACTGAGACTGCATGGGTCCTGCAGTATGAAGCAGGCCTGCCCCTGGTCACTGGGACTCCATGGGTCCTGCGGTATGAAGCAGGCCTGTCCCTGGTCACTGAGACTCCATGGGTCCTGCGGTATGAAGCAGGCCTGCCCCTGGTCACTGAGACACCATGGGTCCCGCGGTATGAAGCAGGCCTGCCCCTGGTCACTGAGACACCATGGGTCCCGCGGTATGAAGCAGGCCTGCCCCTGGTCACTGAGACTCCATGGCTCCCGCGGTATGAAGCAGGCCTGCCCCTGGTCACTGAGACTCCATGGGTCCCGCGGTATGAAGCAGGCCTGCCCCTGGTCACTGAGACACCATGGGTCCCGCAGTATGAAGCAGGCCTGCCCCTGGTCACTGAGACACCATGGGTCCCGCAGTATGAAGCAGGCCTGCCCCTGGTCACTGAGACTCCATGGGTCCTGCAGTATGAAGCAGGCCTGCCCCTGGTCACTGAGACTCCATGGGTCCCGCAGTATGAAGCAGGCCTGCCCCTGGTCACTGGGACTCCATGGGTCCCGCAGTATGAAGCAGGCCTGCCCCTGGTCACTGAGACTCCATGGGTCCCGCAGTATGAAGCAGGCCTGCCCCTGGTCACTGAGACTCCATGGGTCCTGCAGTATGAAGCAGGCCTGCCCCTGTCACTGAAACTCCATGGGTCCTGCAGTATGAAGCAGGCCTGCCCCTGGTCACTGAGACTCCATGGGCCCTGCAGTATGAAGCAGGCCTGCCCCTGGTCACTGAGACTCCATGGGCCCTGCAGTATGAAGCAGGACTGCCCCTGGTCACTGGGACTCCATGAGTCCTGCAGTATGAAGCAGGCCTGCCCCTGGTCACTGAGACTCCATGGGCCCTGCAGTATGAAGCAGGACTGCCCCTGGTCACTGAGACTCCATGGGTCCTGCAGTATGAAGCATGCCTGCCCCTGGTCACTGAGACTCCATGGGTCCTGCAGTATGAAGCAGGCCTGCCCCTGGTCACTGAGACTCCATTGGTCCTGCAGTATGAGGCAGGCCTGCCCCTGGTCACTGAGACTCCATTGGTCCTGCAGTATGAGGCAGGCCTGCCCCTGGTCACTGAGACTCCATGGGTCCTGCAGTATGAAGCAGGCCTGCCCCTGGTCACTGAGACTCCATTGGTCCTGCAGTATGAGGCAGTCCTGCCCCTTGTCACTGAGACTCCATTATTCCTGCAGTATGAGGCAGGCCTGTCCCTGGTCACTGGGACTCCATGGGTCCTGCAGTATGAAGCAGGCCTGCCCCTGGTTACTGGGATTCCATGGGTCCTGCAGTATGAAGCAGGCCTGCCCCTGGTCACTGAGACTCCATTGGTCCTGCAGTATGAAGCAGGACTGCCCCTGGTCACTGAGACTCCATTGGTCCTGCAGTATGAAGCAGGCCTGCCCCTGGTCACTGAGACTCCATGGGTCCCGCAGTATGAAGCAGGCCTGCCCCTGGTCACTGAGACTCCATGGGTCCTGCAGTATGAAGCAGGCCTGCCCCTGGTCACTGAGACTCCATGGGTCCTGCAGTATGAAGCAGGCCTGCCCCTGGTCACTGAGACACCATGGGTCCTGCAGTATGAGGCAGGCCTGCCCCTGGTCACTGAGACACCATGGGTCCTGCAGTATGAGGCAGGCCTGCCCCTGGTCATTGGGACTCCATGGGTCCTGCAGTATGAAGCAGGCCTGTCCCTGGTCACTGAGACTCCATGGGTCCTGCAGTGTGAAGCAGGCCTGCCCCTGGTCACTGGAACTCCATGGGTCCCGCAGTATGAAGCAGGCCTGCCCCTGGTCACTGAGACTCCATTGGTCCTGCAGTATGAAGCAGGCCTGCCCCTGGTCACTGAGACTCCATGGGTCCTGCAGTATGAAGCAGGCCTGCCCCTGGTCACTGAGACTCCATGGGTCCTGCAGTATGAGGCAGGCCTGCCCCTGGTCACTGAGACTCCATGGGTCCTGCAGTATGAAGCAGGCCTGCCCCTGTCACTGAGACTCCATGGGTCCTGCAGTATGAGGCAGGCCTGCCCCTGGTCACTGAGACTCCATGGGTCCTGCAGTATGAAGCAGCCCGTGCTAAGCATCAGCGTGACTGAGAGTGACCATGCAAAGGACTGTGTACAGTTAAACCTGACCAATGGGTACAGCTGGTGACATGAAGTCCCATAAAGTAATACCCAAATGCTGTTGTTGCTATGGGAAAAAAGCTAACAGATAAAGTCTGTAACATTCACAATACATGTAATTTATTAGTATTTATTCTGTTTAGAACCTTAACTATGCCGGGTCTTTCCGTACAAATAGAAAGACGTTTTCAATACAGATACTTATACAATTATTAAACATAAGGAGAGAGGGAATCTAATATATAGTGGGGGTACATACACAGAAACAATAGTACTATTTAACATGTCATTAAACACCTTTTATAACTATATAAAATGTAGATCTGTTTTTTTTATAGAAATGTTTAACCATTGAGAGTCACTTCTCATTTTCAAGTATGTCCTGGGCACAGCGTTATAAGAATACATGGTTACATTAAACGAGCAGAGGTTGTACAGTCATGTACACATGTATATGAAGGGCACAACGGATTTAGAATATCCAAACTCATTTATTGAGCCAACACAACGTTTTGACCGTAATGGTCTTTATCAAGTGACACTTCGAAACGTTGTGTTGGCTCAATAAATGAGTTTGGATATTCTAAATCCGCTGTGCCCTGTGTTCCTTCCATTATCTCCCCAGGACTGATCGCAGGCTTTCGTACAAGCATTGGAGCACCGGTAACTGTATCATTTTTTTGTTTATATTTTGAGGTGTGCAGCATTTTTCTTATTTATCTGTATTGTATGTCTTTATTTATATAGCGCCATTAGTGTACATAGCGCTTCACAGTAGTAATACATGTGGTAATCAAATAAATAACAGATAATATAAATAACAGATCATGGGAATAAGTGCTTTAGACATAAAAGTTACATTAAGGAAGAGGAGTCCCTGCCCAGAGGAGCTTACAGTCTAATTGGGAGAACGTACAGAGACAGTAGGAGGAATTCTGGTAAGTGCGTCTGCAGGGGGCCAAGCTTTATGTATCGTGTTCAGAATATCCACAGTGCTATTAATATGCTTCTTTAAGCAAGTGTGTCTTAAGTTGGGTCTTAAAGGTGGATAGAGAGGGTGCTAGTCGGGTACTGAGGGGAAGGGCATTCCAGAGGTGTGGTGCAGTCAGTGAGAAAGGTTTAAGGCGGGAGAGAGCTTTAGATACAAAGGAGGTAGAAAGAAGACATCATTGAGAAGAACGCAAGAGTCTGGATGGTGCATAACGAGAAATTAGGGCTGAGATGTAAGGAGGGGCAGAAGAGTGTAAAGCTTTAAAAGTGGGAGAAGAATGGAGTGTGAGATGCGGGATTTGATCGGAAGCCAGGAGAGGGATTTCAGGGGGGGAGACGCTGAGACAGATCTAGGAAAGAGTAGAGTGATTCTGGCAGCAGCGTTTAGGATAGATTGTAGGGGAGACAGGTGAGAGGCAGGAAGGCCGGACAGCAGGAGGTTACAGTAATCAAGACGGGAGAGAATGAGGGCATGAGTCAGAGTTTTAGCAGTCGAGCAACAGAGGAAAGGGCGTATCTTTGTTATATTGCGGAGGAAAAAGCGACAGGTTTTAGAAATGTTTTGAATGTGAGGGGCGAATTTGAGAGAGGGGTCGAGTGTGACCCCTAGGCAGCGTGCTTGGGCTACTGGGTGAATGATCGTAGTTCCAACAGTAATGTGGAAGGAAGGTAGTAGGGCCAGGTTTGGGAGGAAGTATGAGGAGCTCTGTTTTAGCCATGTTGAGTTTAAGGCGTCGGAGGGCCATCCAGGATGATATAGCAGAGAGACATTCAGAAACTTTGTTTTGTATAGCAGGTGTAAGGTCGGGTGTTGAAAAGTATATCTTTGACTGAGCCACCTGTGCTGAAGCAGGGATATCCTGAAAACCTGACTGGACTGCAGTTGGCCACCCTTGGTCAATGGCCTTTATTCTATATTGTCCATAGGCGGCCATTCGGAACGGTTTTGTCGGTCAAAATTCCCCATTGATTCCAATAGGGCTTTTCACCCGCAAACGGCCGCATCGGGCTATTTAGGATTACCCCGACTCTTGTTAAGTGTAAACGAAGCCCCTAATATACACTTGTGCCAAATGGTCTAAAGAGTAGGGGGGAGGTGAGACTAAAGAAAGGCTTTCATAACAGACACTTTATTAGTTCAGTCCTCACAGCACCAGGTGATATGTCACAGTAATTGGCAGCACTGTATATTCCCATACACCTGTATAGATGGATGGAATTTTGCCACACTCAAGATGGCGGCGCGGAGGCTCCCTTTTGTGCGCCACTCTCATCTCCCCGTGCAGGAACTCAGCCTCCGCTCCGGGGGTTCCGCTCACCGCCAGGAAGCGGAGGAATGTTGTGTTAGGAGCGGAAGTGCCGGGCAGAGGAGCAGAGCGAGGAGGATGAACAACAAATTTGATGCGTGAGTTGGAGTCCCCCCCCCAGTTCCGACCCCCCCTCTCCCTGCCCCGGGGCGGGGCCTCCCGGGACCCCTCCCACACACCGGAACCGGAGCACTGACCACGTGCACAGGACGAGGAGGCCTCCCTGACATAAACATGAGCCCCACTATGTGTTAGTGTCTTCACAAACAGCCTGACAATGCAACCACAACAATGTGACAATATAACCAGAACGCGACAATGTAACCATGACGCGACAAAACCACAACGTAACACCTCGACAATATAACCACAACGTAACACCTCGACAATATAACCACAACAATATGACAATATAACCACAACGTAACAACACGACAATGTAACCATGACGCGACAAAACCACAACGTAACACCTCGACAATATCACCACAACGATATGACAATATAACTACAACACAACGCGACAATGTAACCATGACGCGACAAAACCACAACGTAACACCTCGACTATAACCACAACATCACAACTCAACACGACAATATAACCACAACGTAACAATACAACGTGACAATATAACAAAGATGCGACAAAACCACAATGTAGCACCTTGAGAATATAATCACAACACAACACCACAATATAATAATAGGAACAACAATGTCACAACACAACATGACAATATACAACATGACAATATAGTCACAACATAATAATATAAAACAACAACGTGATAATATAACCACGATGAAACAACTCAATGTGACAATGTAACCACACTGTCTCAACATAACCATGTTACAACACGTGACAATATAACTACAATGTCATAATACATGACGATTGATGTAACAACAACATGGCTACAATGTTCTATAGTCACAATAAAAACTTGACAATTTACATAACCTATATGATGAGCACAACCAGGAGAACAGAACAACATAAGTCACAAAGGGGTGAATAGAACCGTGAAAACCAAGGCCAACACACAAGGACAAAAGTGTGATAACTTGGATATGCACATGAAAAGCTCAGCAAACAACTACTTGGGAAGCACAAAAACATGACAACTCTGTTAGCCACCTTAAGAATCACAACATGACACATGCAACAGTATCACAACATGAACCCAAAAACCAAATCTCCCAAGTCATGGGGTGAGAGATAATATCAGATCATGGAATCAATCTGCCTGATTGCTATTTTCTGTTGGAGAAGTGAGGGAGGTGTCACACAGAACCACAGGAAATCAGCCCTCGGGTTTTATTTGTTTAGTAGCTATATTGTCCTGGAGAGAGTGGAGAGATGCAGGTTGTGATACCGTATAGGGGATTAACATAAGAGTTCTCCATAGATGCAATAATAGAGCACTTTCCAAACCTCATAGGTTTCTTCTTCAGTGGATCTGCACTTGTACTAATGTACGATTGAAGAAGAAACCCGGGAGTTCAGGCAACATTTCTTATAGGCATCAACCAGAAACTCCATACAGGGGTTATGATTTGAGGAATAGGACTGCGATACTAACAGAGAGACAGAGAAATGCTATATATATATATAATTTATTTAATTTTATATATATATATATATATATATATGTTCCGTACCTTCCCTCCCACAAAAACAACACTCAGTTTGAGGTTTGGAAAGCTCCTAACACTGTAATTATATCTGAAAGAATTGGAAATGAAAGGTATCCCAACCTGTAAGGGTCTTCAGGTTTTGGTAATGAGCCTCTGTCCAATCACGGCTTACTTCTTCTGTCCAGTCTGAAAGATGACGATAGTGGGGACCACGAGGAGAACGGCACACAGAAAGACAGTGAGAAGGAAAGAAATGACAAGGACAAGAGCCAGGGCACCTCCAGGAAGAAGGTGTGATCAGAAATCCGTCCCCTGCATCGCCCCATCGCCCATACACTGACGGCGGGGCCTACAGCACATTGCTCTGCAGTGAAGGGGTCACACGCGCCGCCTGACACTGTGGGAGAGGATGGGAATTCATCCAACCCATGTTGGACACATTCATTCCTTCACATTTCTGGCCCCTATAGAAATAATTGTTACATCTATATAAGGTCCTCAATGTCCCCAGACACCATGTACAGGTTCCTCACACCACGTGATACGTTTTTTCTCCATAATCCTACAGCTTCTAAACCTCTTATGTGTTTAAAGCGGGGACCAACAAGACAATCTATAGCAGGGGTGGGCAACTCCAGTGCTCCACCAACAGGCCAGGTTTTCCGGATATCCCTGCTTCAGGACGGGTGGCTCAATTAATGGCTCAGTCAAAGACTGAGCCACTGGTTGAGGCACCTGTGTTGAAGCAGTTGAACGCTGAGCCACTGATTGAGCCACTTGTGCTGAAGCAGTGATATCCTAAAAACCTGAGCAGTTGGTGGCCCTTGAAGATTGGAGTTTCCCACCCTAGCTCTATATTGATTGGGATATTATGAGGAACGGGGCTGGAATATTACCTGGGAGGAAGGAATACTGTACGTGCTTTTTCTACCACATTTCTTTATTGAAAACTGATATTTTTTTTTTGTGGTTTACATGTGAATTCAGGTTTCAGAAACCTTTTCCCTACAAACAACACTAATGTTAAGTTGTAAATAGCTAAAGTTTCGTAAAATGACAAACTTTTGAGTAGGGTTAAAATGAGTGTTGGTGTGAGTACTTTGATACACCTATAATTACTGATACCACAGGGAGCCCTGTGACTTTTGAATGTTAGTGCTACAGTAGCTGTTGGTACAACTGTTTTAGCATAGATTGGTTTCAGAGCAGGATGCTGCATGCAGACTTTCCTCATGAGATTCTGTGTTTCAGACTGTGGTACCGGGCCCAGCTGAGCACCCCTTGCAGTACAACTACACGTTCTGGTACTCCCGGAGAACGCCAGGGAGACCCACCAGCTCCCAAAGCTACGAGCAGAACATTAAACAGATCGGCACGTTCGCCTCTGTGAGTGCGCTGGCGTTACCTCTGCGAGCGCGCTGGCATTACCTCTGCGAGTGCGCTGGCGGCGTTACCTCTGCGAGCGCGCTGGCGGCGTTACCTCTGCGAGCGCGCTGGCGTTACCTCTGCGAGTGCGCTGGCGGCGTTACCTCTGCGAGCGCGCTGGCGGCGTTACCTCTGCGAGCGCGCTGGCGTTACCTCTGCGAGTGCGCTGGCGGCGTTACCTCTGCGAGCGCGCTGGCGTTACCTCTGCGAGCGCGCTGGCGTTACCTCTGCGAGCGCGCTGGCGTTACCTCTGCGAGCGCGCTGGCGTTACCTCTGCGAGCGCGCTGGCGTTACCTCTGCGAGCGCGCTGGCGTTACCTTTGCGAGTGCGCTGGCGTTACCTCTGCGAGTGCGCTGGCGTTACCTCTGCGAGTGCGCTGGCGTTACCTCTGCGAGTGCGCTGGCTTTACCTCTGCGAGTGCGCCGGCGTTACCTCTGCGAGCGCGCTGGCGGCGTTACCTCTGCGAGTACGCTGGCGTTACCTCTGCGAGCGCGCCGGCGTTACCTCTGCGAGCGCGCCGGCCTTACCTCTGAGAGCGCGCTGGCGTTACCTCTGTGAGCGCGCTGGCGGCGTTACCTCTGCGAATGCGCTGGCGTTACCTCTGCGAGTGCGCTGGCGTTACCTCTGCGAGTGCGCTGGCGTTACCTCTGCGAGCGCGCTGGCGTTACCTCTGCGAGCGCGCTGGTGGCGTTACCTCTGCGAGTGCACTGGCGTTACCTCTGCGATTCCGCTGGCGTTACCTCTGCGAGCGCGCTGGCGTTACCTCTGCGAGCGCGCTGGCGTTACCTCTGCGAGCGCGCTGGTGGCGTTACCTCTGCGAGTGCACTGGTGTTACCTCTGCGAGTCCGCTGGCGTTACCTCTGCGAGCGCGCTGGCGTTACCTCTGCGAGCGCGCTGGCGTTACCTCTGCGAGCGCGCTGGCGTTACCTCTGCGAGCGCGCTGGCGTTACCTCTGCGAGTACGCCGGCGTTACCTCTGCGAGCGCGCTGGCGTTACCTCTGCGCTGTCTGTACTTGTATGCTGTTTCTGTGAATCAGTGTCTATGTCCATTGATCTTAAACCATAACCCAGATAATGAATAGTAGAAGCGAAACCAGTTGCAAACTGTGGGTTTTGGTTTCATAACAGTAAAAAAAAAGTTTATGAAGTCTTCCAGTATACATACTGGGACTCAGCCCCTGCTGCGTGTTGTATCAAGTCCCCCTGGGTAATGTATGTTTTTTTTAATCATATCACAGGCTCTATTGTTCTAACGCCCACTATTTTACTTTGCTGAATGAGTTGTGCTGGGTGACCCTTCCCTTCCCAGGGGGATAATCACTTTTAGTTACAGTAATTACAAGATTAGAGTCAATTTAAAATCAATGCTGATTGCCAGTCACAAATGAAAGTGTGATTATCTTTATATACCTTAAGCCAGGGGGGCTCAACTCCAGTCCTCAAGCCCCCCCCCCCCCCCCCCCCCAGGTCAGGTTTTCAGGATGTCCCTGCTTCAGCACAGGTGGCTCAATCAGAGGCTCAGTCTTGGACAGGGCAGATTTGAAATGAGCAGCTGCTAGGTGTGTGTCATGTTGCAGGTGGAGCAGTTCTGGAGGTTGTACAGTCACATGGTCCGTCCCGGAGACCTGACCGGACACAGCGACTTCCACCTCTTCAAGGAGGGGATCAAACCAATGTGGGAGGTGAGGGGTCAGAGACCGAGGTCCGGACAAGGACACGGGACAAGGAGCTAAATAAGTCAAATAATGCGCAGTGTCACTTTCAGGTGAAACGAAAAACAGGTCATATGAACAAGGTGTGCGCCCTGGGAAAAAGAAGTGATTAGTGATACTCTGCTAATTGTCACTAATTGTTGCTAATTGTCCCTGTCGTTGGAGAGGCGCACTGAGGGCAGGCGCTGACATTACTCCTCATAACGAAACTAGCAAACATTTGGCTCCTGGAGGGAACCTGCTAATGAATATTACAGAGATTAAAGACAGAATCTGCCCTATTTTTGAAAGAGCCTCCGATTTAATGGTTTTATATGAAATTAAATATAAAGTAAAATGATTTGAGATATCCTTCCTCCCCAGGATTGAGCCATCTTAGATGTGTGACTCTTCCAGTGTCACAGGTGGTGCAGAATACTGAGGTCCCCTGTGTCCCTTACCGTCATTCCTCCCCTCTGTCCCTCTGCCCTGTGTAGGACGATGCAAACAAGAACGGCGGGAAGTGGATCATCCGCCTGCGCAAAGGCCTGGCGTCTCGCTGCTGGGAGAACCTGATCCTGGCCATGCTGGGGGAGCAGTTTATGGTCGGGGAGGAGATTTGCGGGGCGGTCGTCTCCGTGCGTTTCCAGGTGAGACGCGGCAGGTGGCGGGCGAGAAACCCTCACCTTCCCGGACTCCGGTTCATTTAACCAATGAGAGAAACAAGATTTGTTCATTCCCGGCCAGGCAAATGAATGGCTTTTGTTTTGGAAACATCACAGGAATGTTGGTGGTCTGGGCTGACCTCCTGCAAACTCCTCCGGTTGGTTTGGGAAATTTGGGTTAGGAAATAGTTCTAAGCTTTCATTTGGAAAACTGACCCCTATTTAAGGTACAAGTCGGCGATTTTTATAGTGAATTTTGGTGAAATGTTTAATTAATCAGCAATCATAGGACATCAAATTCCACCCGCAAAGTCTCCCTCACCCGTGAGCACATGGCAGAGAGAATGAAACAAACCAATCACTGCCGAGGTCAGAGGTCAGATTCCTGACTGCACATGTGGAAAGGAACCAGCTGGCGGCATTAACAGTTTATAAGTCCTGGACCTGCCCATTGGGCCCAGGTAGCGTCTCATTTCAGCATATTACAAACTGGTGCCAATAATTTGTATTCACAACGCAGGAACCGACAGAAGAAGTGAAGACAATCCCGAGGGAAACCAAACTTTTATGTGGTTAAAACGTCCCACAGAAATGTTGCGCTATGTAGCGGCGCGTCCGCGTCTCATTCACAGGCGCGGAGCCGGCGGCCGGTGATGTGGGGGATTTCGCTTCCCTTGTGACGTGTTTATTTGTTTCCTTTGAAGGAGGACATCATCTCCATTTGGAACAAAACCTCCAGCGACCAGGCGACCACTGCTCGGATCCGGGACACTCTGCGTCGCGTCCTGAATCTGCCGCCTAACACCATCATGGAGTACAAAACCCACACAGACAGCATCAAGTACGTACCGCGAGGGCCGCAACTTCCGGAAACGCACAGGGCCAAGCCAGTGCAAAGCTCCACAATACAGTGGGCGTCACGTCACGACGTTACAGAAGTAATGTGTGGCCATGTTATTGTGCCACTAATGAACAGAATTAGGCAGTGTGACATCTTTTATTAGAGTCATTATAGTTTACAGGGGAGAGGCTTTAAACTCTCACAGGGCTCTCCAGGTAGCTTAACACAAACTCTGTGAGGTCTGTAAGCTTGAGCACTGTAAAATATTACTGCTACAATGTTATTGTCACGGGGAGAAACAGCGGAGCTGGAGTCCAGGGGCTGGGACCAGCGAGCAGGCAGGTAACGATGGTCAGTGCAGGCGGCAGGCAAAGGATGGTCAGGAACAAAGCAGAGGTCAGGGCTGGAGAGAGGCAAGCAAAGTGAGGGTCAAAAGGGTCTGGTACACAGCAAAGCTCAAAAAGGCTGTGAGTTTGTCCAAGGGTAGAATCACATTAAACAGGGAGGAAGGGAAGGTTTATATAAGGACTGGCTGGGGGTGGGGGACGGGAAGGGGAGGTTTATATAAGGACTGGCTGGGGATGAGGGACAGGAAGGGGAGGTTTATATAAGGACTGGCTGGGGGTGAGGGACAGGAAGGGGAGGTTTATATAAGGACTGGCTGGGGATGAGGGATAGGAAGGGGAGGTTTATATAAGGACTGGCTGGGGGTGGGGGACAGGAAGGGGAGGCTTATATAAGGACTGGCTGGGGATGAGGGATAGGAAGGGGAGGTTTATATAAGGACTGGCTGGGGATGAGGGACAGGAAGAGGAGGTTTATATAAGGACTGGCTGGGGGTGAGGACAGGAAGGGGATGTTTATATAAGGACTGGCTGGGGATGAGGGATAGGAAGGGGAGGTTTATATAAGGACTGGCTGGGGATGAGGGACAGGAAGGGGAGGTTTATATAAGGACTGGCTGGGGATGAGGGACAGGAAGAGGAGGTTTATATAAGGACTGGCTGGGGATGAGGGACAGGAAGGGGAGGTTTATATAAGGACTGGCTGGGGATGACGACAGGAAGGGGAGGTTTATATAAGGACTGTGGGGATGAGGGATAGGAAGGGGAGGTTTATATAAGGACTGGCTGGGGGTGAGGGACAGGAAGGGGAGGTTTATATAAGGACTGGCTGGGGGTGAGGGACAGGAAGGGGAGGTTTATATAAGGACTGGCTGGGGGTGAGGGACAGGAAGGGGAGGTTTATATAAGGACTGGCTGGGGATGAGGGACAGGAAGGGGAGGTTTATATAAGGACTGGCTGGGGATGAGGGACAGGAAGGGGAGGTTTATATAAGGACTGGCTGGGGATGAGGGACAGGAAGGGGAGGTTTATATAAGGACTGACTGGGGATGAGGGATAGGAAGGGGAGGATTATATAAGGACTGGCTGGGGGTGAGGGACAGTAAGGGGAGGTTTATATAAGGACTGGCTGGGGATGGGGGACAGGAAAGGGAGGTTTATATAAGGACTGGCTGGGGATGAGGGACAGTAAGGGGAGGTTTATATAAGGACTGGCTGAGGATGAGGTATAGGAAGGGGAGATTTATATAAGGACTGGCTGGGGGTGGGGGACAGGAAGGGGGGTTTATATAAGGACTGACGGGGTGAGGGACAGGAAGGGGAGGTTTATATAAGGACTGGCTGGGGGTGAGGGACAGGACGGGGAGGTTTATATAAGGACTGGATGGGGGTGAGGGACAGGAAGGGGAGGTTTATATAAGGACTGGCTGGGGTGAGGGACAGGAAGGGGAGGTTTATATAAGGACTGGCTGGGGATGAGGGACAGGAAGAGGAGGTTTATATAAGGACTGGCTGGGGATGAGGGACAGGAAGAGGAGGTTTATATAAGGACTGGCTGGGGGTGAGGACAGAAAGGGGAGGTTTATATAAGGACTGGCTTGGGATGAGGGATAGGAAGGGGAGGTTTATATAAGGACTGGCTGGGGATGAGGGACAGGAAGGGGGGTTTATATAAGGACTGGCTGGGGATGAGGGATAGGAAGAGGAGGTTTATATAAGGACTGGCTGGGGATGAGGGACAGGAAGGGGAGGTTTATATAAGGACTGGCTGGGGATGAGGATAGGAAGGGGAGGTTTATATAAGGACTGGCTGGGGATGAGGGACAGGAAGGGGAGGTTTATATAAGGACTGGCTGGGGGTGAGGGACAGGAAGGGGAGGTTTATATAAGGACTGGCGGGGTGAGGGACAGAAAGGGGAGGTTTATATAAGGACTGGCTGGGGGTGAGGGACAGGAAGGGGAGGTTTATATAAGGACTGTCTGGGGATGAGGGACAGGAAGGGGAGGTTTATATAAGGACTGGCTGGGGATGAGGGACAGGAAGGGGAGGTTTATATAAGGACTGGCTGGGGATGAGGGATAGGAAGGGGAGGATTATATAAGGACTGGCTGGGGGTGAGGGACAGGACGGGCAGGTTTATATAAGGACTGGCTGGGGATGAGGGACAGGAAGGGGAGGTTTATATAAGGACTGGCTGGGGATGAGGGACAGGAAGGGGAGGTTTATATACTGTAAGGACTGGCTGGGGATGAGGGACAGGAAGAGGAGGTTTATATAAGGACTGGCTGGGGGTGAGGACAGAAAGGGGAGGTTTATATAAGGACTGGCTTGGGATGAGGGATAGGAAGGGGATGTTTATATAAGGACTGGCTGGGGATGAGGGACAGGAAGGGGAGGTTTATATAAGGACTGGCTGGGGATGAGGGACAGGAAGAGGAGGTTTATATAAGGACTGGCTGGGGATGAGGGACAGGAAGGGGAGGTTTATATAAGGACTGGCTGGGGATGAGGGATAGGAAGGGGAGGTTTATATAAGGACTGGCTGGGGATGAGGGACAGGAAGGGGAGGTTTATATAAGGACTGGCTGGGGGTGAGGGACAGGAAGGGGAGGTTTATATACGGACTGGCTGGGGATGAGGGACAGAAAGGGGAGGTTTATATAAGGACTGGCTGGGGGTGGGGGACAGGAAGGGGAGGTTTATATAAGGACTGTCTGGGGATGAGGGATAGGAAGGGGAGGTTTATATAAGGACTGGCTGGGGGTGGGGGACAGGAAGGGGGGTTTATATAAGGACTGACGGGGTGAGGGACAGGAAGGGGAGGTTTATATAAGGACTGGCTGGTGGTGAGGGACAGGATGGGGAGGTTTATATAAGGACTGGATGGGGGTGAGGGACAGGAAGGGGAGGTTTATATAAGGACTGGCTGGGGGTGAGGGACAGGAAGGGGAGTTTTATATAATGACTGGCTGGGGATGAGGGACAGGAAGAGGAGGTTTATATAAGGACTGGCTGGGGATGAGGGACAGGAAGAGGAGGTTTATATAAGGACTGGCTGGGGGTGAGGACAGAAAGGGGAGGTTTATATAAGGACTGGCTGGGGATGAGGGATAGGAAGGGGAGGTTTATATAAGGACTGGCTGGGGATGAGGGACAGGAAGGGGAGGTTTATATAAGGACTGGCTGGGGATGAGGGATAGGAAGAGGAGGTTTATATAAGGACTGGCTGGGGATGAGGGACAGGAAGGGGAGGTTTATATAAGGACTGGCTGGGGATGAGGGATAGGAAGGGGAGGTTTATATAAGGACTGGCTGGGGATGAGGGACAGGAATGGGAGGTTTATATAAGGACTGGCTGGGGATGAGGGACAGGAAGGGGAGGTTTATATAAGGACTGGCTGGGGGTGAGGGCAGGAAGGGGAGGTTTATAATAAGGACTGCCTGGGGGTGGGGGACAGGAAGAAGAGGTTTATATAAGGACTGGCTGCGGATGAGGGATAGGAAGGGGAGGTTTATATAAGGACTGGCTGGGAGTGAGGGACAGGACGGGCAGGTTTATATAAGGACTGGCTAGGGATGAGGGACAGGAAAGGGAGGTTTATATAAGGACTGGCTGGGGATGAGGGACAGGAAGGGGAGGTTTATATAAGGACTGGCTGGGGATGAGGGATAGTAAGGTGAGGTTTATATAAGGACTGGCTGGGGGTGAGGGACAGGAAGGGGAGGTTTATATAAGGACTGGCTGGGGTGGGGGACAGGAAGGATAGGTTTATATTAGGACTGGCTGCGGATGAGGGATAGGAAGGGGAGGTTTATATAAGGACTGGCTGCAGATGAGGGATAGGAAGGGGAGGTTTATATAAAGACCGGCTGGGGATGAGGGACAGGAAGGGGAGGTTTATATAAGGACTGGCTGGGGATGAGGTACAGGAAGGAGAGATTTATATAAGGACTGGCTGGGGGATAGGAATGGGAGGTTTATATAAGGACTGGCTGGGGATGAGGGATAGGAAGGGGAGGTTTATATAAGGACTGGCTGGGGATGAGGGATAGGAAGAGGAGGTTTATATAAGGACTGGCTGGGGATGAGGGACAGGAAGGGGAGGTTTATATAAGGACTGGCTGGGGATGAGGATAGGAAGGGGAGGTTTATATAAGGACTGGCTGGGGATGAGGATAGGAAGGGGAGGTTTATATAAGGACTGGCTGGGGATGAGGGACAGGAAGGGGAGGTTTATATAAGGACTGGCGGGGTGAGGGACAGAAAGGGGAGGTTTATATAAGGACTGGCTGGGGGTGAGGGACAGGAAGGGGAGGTTTATATAAGGACTGTCTGGGGATGAGGGACAGGAAGGGGAGGTTTATATAAGGACTGGCTGGGGATGAGGGACAGGAAGGGGAGGTTTATATAAGGACTGGCTGGGGATGAGGGATAGGAAGGGGAGGATTATATAAGGACTGGCTGGGGGTGAGGGACAGGATGGGCAGGTTTATATAAGGACTGGCTGGGGATGAGGGACAGGAAGGGGAGGTTTATATAAGGACTGGCTGGGGATGAGGGACAGGAAGGGGAGGTTTATATACTGTAAGGACTGGCTGGGGATGAGGGACAGGAAGAGGAGGTTTATATAAGGACTGGCTGGGGGTGAGGACAGAAAGGGGAGGTTTATATAAGGACTGGCTTGGGATGAGGGATAGGAAGGGGATGTTTATATAAGGACTGGCTGGGGATGAGGGACAGGAAGGGAAGGTTTATATAAGGGCTGGCTGGGGATGAGGGACAGGAAGAGGAGGTTTATATAAGGACTGGCTGGGGATGAGGGACAGGAAGGGGAGGTTTATATAAGGACTGGCTGGGGATGAGGGATAGGAAGGTGAGGTTTATATAAGGACTGGCTGGGGATGAGGGACAGGAAGGGGAGGTTTATATAAGGACTGGCTGGGGGTGAGGGACAGGAAGGGGAGGTTTATATAAGGACTGGCTGGGGGTGAGGGACAGGAAGGGGAGGTTTATATAAGGACTGGCTGGGGGTGAGGGACAGGAAGGGGAGGTTTATATAAGGACTGTCTGGGGATGAGGGACAGGAAGGGGAGGTTTATATAAGGACTGGCTGGGGATGAGGGACAGGAAGGGGAGGTTTATATAAGGACTGGCTGGGGATGAGGGATAGGAAGGGGAGGATTATATAAGGACTGGCTGGGGGTGAGGGACAGGACGGGCAGGTTTATATAAGGACTGGCTGGGGATGAGGGACAGGAAGGGGAGGTTTATATAAGGACTGGCTGGGGATGAGGGACAGGAAGGAGAGGTTTATATACTGTAAGGACTGGCTGGGGATGAGGGACAGGAAGAGGAGGTTTATATAAGGACTGGCTGGGGGTGAGGACAGAAAGGGGAGGTTTATATAAGGACTGGCTTGGGATGAGGGATAGGAAGGGGATGTTTATATAAGGACTGGCTGGGGATGAGGGACAGGAAGGGGAGGTTTATATAAGGACTGGCTGGGGATGAGGGACAGGAAGAGGAGGTTTATATAAGGACTGGCTGGGGATGAGGGACAGGAAGGGGAGGTTTATATAAGGACTGGCTGGGGATGAGGGATAAGAAGGGGAGGTTTATATAAGGACTGGCTGGGGATGAGGGACAGGAAGGGGAGGTTTATATAAGGACTGGCTGGGGGTGAGGGACAGGAAGGGGAGGTTTATATAAGGACTGGCTGGGGGTGAGGGACAGGAAGGGGAGGTTTATATAAGGACTGGCTGGGGATGAGGGACAGGAAGGGGAGGTTTATATAAGGACTGGCTGGGGATGAGGGACAGGAAGGGGAGGTTTATTTAAGGACTGGCTGGGGATGAGGGACAGGAAGGGGAGGTTTATATAAGGACTGGCTGGGGATGAGGGATAAGAAGGGGAGGATTATATAAGGACTGGCTGGGGGTGAGGGACAGGACGGGCAGGTTTATATAAGGACTGGCTGGGGATGAGGGACAGGAAGGGGAGGTTTATATAAGGACTGGCTGGGGATGAGGGACAGGAAGGGGAGGTTTATATAAGGACTGGCTGGGGATGAGGGACAGAAAGGGGAGGTTTATATAAGGACTGGCTGGGGATGAGGGATAGGAAGGGGAGGTTTATATAAGGACTGGCTGGGGATGAGGGACAGGAAGGGGAGGTTTATTTAAGGACTGGCTGGGGGTGAGGGCAGGAAGGGGAGGTTTATAATAAGGACTGGCTGGGGGTGGGGGACAGGAAGAAGAGGTTTATATAAGGACTGGCTGCGGATGAGGGATAGGAAGGGGAGGTTTATATAAGGACTGGCTGGGAGTGAGGGACAGGACGGGCAGGTTTATATAAGGACTGGCTAGGGATGAGGGACAGGAAGGGGAGGTTTATATAAGGACTGGCTGGGGATGAGGGACAGGAAGAGGAGGTTTATATAAGGACTGGCTGGGGATGAGGGACAGGAAGGGGAGGTTTATATAAGGACTGGCTGGGGATGAGGGATAGGAAGGGGAGGTTTATATAAGGACTGGCTGGGGATGAGGGGCAAGACGGGGAGGTTTATATAAATACTGGCTGGGGATGAGGGACAGGAAGGGGAGGTTTATATAAGGACTGGCTGGGGATGAGGGATAGTAAGGTGAGGTTTATATAAGGACTGGCTGGGGGTGAGGGACAGGAAGGGGAGGTTTATATAAGGACTGGCTGGGGTGGGGGACAGGAAGGATAGGTTTATATTAGGACTGGCTGCGGATGAGGGATAGGAAGGGGAGGTTTATATAAGGACTGGCTGGGGATGAGGGACAGGAAGGGGAGGTTTATATAAGGACTGGCTGGGGATGAGGTACAGGAAGGAGAGATTTATATAAGGACTGGCTGGGGGATAGGAATGGGAGGTTTATATAAGGACTGGCTGGGGATGAGGGATAGGAATGGGAGGTTTATATAAGGACTGGCTGGGGATGAGGGACAGGAAGGGGAGGTTTATATAAGGACTGGCTGGGGATGAGGGATAGTAAGGGGAGGTTTATATAAGGACTGGCTGGGGATAAGGGACAGTAAGGGGAGGTTTATATAAGGACTGGCTGGGGATGAGGGACAGTAAGGGGAGGTTTATATAAGGACTGGCTGGGGATGAGGGACAGGAAGGGGAGGTTTATATAAGGACTGGCTGGGGATGAGGGATAGGAAGGGGAGGTTTATATAAGGACTGGCTGGGGATGAGGGACAGGAAGGGGAGGTTTATATAAGGACTGGCTGGGGATGAGGGACAGTAAGGGGAGGTTTATATAAGGACTGGCTGGGGATGAGGGATAGGAAGGGGAGGTTTATATAAGGACTGGCTGGGGATGAGGGACAGTAAGGGGAGGTTTATATAAGGACTGGCTGGGGATGAGGGACAGGAAGAGGAGGTTTATTTAAGGACTGGCTGGGGATGAGGGATAGGAAGGGGAGGTTTATATAAGGACTGGCTGGGGATGAGGGATAGGAAGGGGAGGTTTATTTAAGGACTGGCTGGGGGGTTTCCGTTTGCTGCTGAGAGCTCCGCAGTGCATTGCTTAGCGAGGCCTGGCACACAATATGTGTTTATTACTCATTTATTACACAAAACTGATTGGAGTAACGTGCTGGGTATGTTTCCGGTTTATCTGTGGTTGCGCAGTGTTCGGGGCCTCCCTCCCATTCTGTATAATCGCCACGCCCGGGCATTTCCCTGTTACTATTATTATTATTATTTATGCAAGATGGCAGAGGTAGATTTCCATGTGTCCGTGGGAGTAGCAATGTAACATTGCTGTTGACGTGTCAGGGTGATGCTGATCCGTCACAACAGCTGGGGCCAATCAGATCTCCCGGTTTGAAAGTTCCACACGACACCTATTTGGCTAATTCCTAGGGTCTGGGAACTTTGCTGAATGGAGCGTTCTGATTGGTTGAGTGTGGCGCTCCGGTGTGCGTGCTTTAAACTGCTCCCCGCCTCCTCTCTGCTTCCTTTCCAGGGACAAAACGAGTTTCCGAAACACAAAAATCGCATTGTGAAAGTAGACGGCCTCCGCCCTGCTCCACCACTGCCCCCTTTCCCATGTGGACTCCACCCCTCGCACCACAGCATGTGGCGTGTGCTGTCTGAACACCATTAATCCCTTTGCTGCTAACAATGGGGTTAGGAGCATCGTCGCCACCTCCCCCTGTACCCACGACTCCCCCGCACTGCCCCTGTACCCGGGATCTCCCCACTACAGCTCCTGCCCTTTCATCGTCAAAGGAGGAAAAGCACCAAAATGTTTTTTATTTTCGTTGCCTATTTTCTTTGTTAAGGGATGGAAGGTGATGTGTCATTAACCGCTTCTGTGCCAAGCGGGCCTGCAAAAAGGGGCCAGCTCCAGCACTGGAGGAGTTAAATGGCTTAACCTCCCGCCACTTGCCTTCTACCTTTTTTTCTTCTTCTGCACTTTGTCAGTTTCCTTTGGCGTCGCGCGCAAAGGATTGTGGGAATAATAATGAACAGATTTATTACTGAGACACATCAGTGTTATACGGCAGGGGAGGCCAACTCCAGTCCTCAAGGGCCACCACCAGCCCAGGTATTGGGGATATCCCTGCTTCAGCACAGGTGGCTCAATCAGTGGCTCAGTCGAAGACTGCACCAGCTGTGCTGAAGCAGGGATATGCCCAATACCTGACCTGTTGGTAGTCCTTGAGGACTGGACTTGGCCAGCCCTGTTATACAGTGTCTGTGTATATAGGAAACGCCTTCAGCGCGGGTTTCCGCTGCTGCAGCTCCGCCAATAAATTATTGGGTCTCTTCTTGTTTCATTCTTGTCATATTTTTATTTGAATCCAAACAACAAAAAGGAGACGCCGGTAAAACACAGGTAACGTTCCTAGCCCAGCGGCCAGTGTTACTGTGTATCTGGAGATCTGACCTTAAAATGTTACGTTAGTGTAAAACTACAACTGTGTCTGTGCTGTAGAATGGATGCGCAAACTTTTCAGTGTCGCCCCCCCTGTCTGCTCTCCCCACCCCTGCTTGCGCCCTCCCCATACCTGTTCTCCCGCGTCTTCTGCTGTCATTTGACGCTGCGTTGCCATGGTGACTCGTCACCAGAAGCCGCCGGAGACCAGGTAGAGTGAGTTATAGGAGGCGTGGTGCGCTGCCCGGCGTTTAATTTCAATGCTTTGTGGAAGAGCGCGGGGCCTCTGTAACCCCCAGGAGACGCTCGAAGGGAAATACATGTTTTGTCACGTTAGGAGTTATAGGACTATGTGGAAGAGGTCAGCCTGTGCAATAGGCAATGCGCCTCTGTAATTGCAGCATTGGGACACGAGCACTACAGATATGGGAGGTTTCTTGGGCTCACATAAAAACAACATATGTGCGGTTTCTCCTCCTGGCCGGACCGGCCCACACCGTCTCCATTTCAGCTCATCTCAAAGAACATATAATTCTGCAAAGCAAATAGAGAAATCATTTTGCTGGATGAGTTTATTGCATTCTCTAGAGCAGGGGTGCTCAACTCCAGACCTCAAGCTCCCCAAGAGGTCAGGTTTTCAGGATATCCCTGCTTCAGCACAGGTCGCTCAATCAGTCTCTGTTTCAGTACAGGTGGCTCAATCAGTCTCTGTTTCAGTACAGGTGGCTCTATGAGTCCCTGCTTCAGCACAGGTGGCTCAATCAGAGGCTCAGTCTTTGATTGAGCCTCCTGTGCTGATGCTGGGTTATCCTGAAAACCTGACCTGTTGGGGGGCTGAGGATTGGAGCTTATCACCCTTGCACTAGGCAGATAGAGGACTGAACCCAGTTATTACTTTGGTAAACATATTTCTGTAGGATTGGCAGTTTAACACAGTGTTACAGGCCCCGTGCGTGTTTTTTGGGCCACGCCACCGGTTTCTTACCAGCAGAAATGTAGCAGCCAGAAGAAGGGCTTTCTCAGCCGGACTGAGTGCGGCTGAAACTGAGAAAAGGAGAACTAGAATTAAAAGGGAAGCGGGACATATTTACTAAACGGTGCGCTCACATCCAGGTAAGTGAGCCGGACGTGTCTCCAGCCTTAACACCATTTTATGACCTAATCCAGGGGTGCACAAACTGGGGGGCGCAAGATTGTTCAGGGGGGGGGGGTGTGGCGGTTGCAGAGGCCCCACGCTCTTCCCCCAAGGCATTTCAATGAATGCCGGGGGATCGCGTGAGGCCTCTGCAACGCGTCACCATGGCAACGGGCGTGAAACTACGCCGTGGGGTCATGTGATGTCACGTTGGCATAGTAACATCACGTGACCACGTGGCATCATTTATTGCAAGAAATCAGGTAAGGGATGGGGGGGGGCGCAAGCAGGGAGTGAAGGAGCCACGGAAAGATTCGCCACTCCTGGCCTAATCTATGTGACTGGTGACAGTGTGAATACCTAATAATACTTAATACACGTTTCCCAAGGACCCAGCCTGCAGTGTACTCTCCAAAGGGCTATACACAATGACATCTATTCACCACTTGTATTTAATCTTGATTTACTAAACTCTGCCAGGCCACTTAATGTAACATTAACGGTGTAAAGCTGTGCTCGCTAAAGAAAGTTACGTAATGTTAACTCGCGTTAACAGCCTGGCACTAAAAAAACAGCATGAGGACGAATGATATACAGAGTCATTAGCACAAGAATCCCGCACCCGCAAAGCTCTGCTAATCGTAACGCCAAAAGATAACGGTACGTTTTTTAAGTGGTACCTAATCCTGGCATTACTCGCACCCAGACACTGAAATAGGATACAATCCCGAGACAGAAACCCTATTACAGTGTGTGGCTGGGGGGAACGCCAGGATTAATTAGAACTTAAGAATTGTAGTATTATTTCCTTCCAAAAGCCTGGGAGTGACACCACGACTTTAAATAACATCACTTTATTTGAAGATAATTTAGCGCTATCCTGAAATAACCTGGCGTTAACGCTGTGATAATGAGCTGTAGTATGTAATTGGCTTTGTGGCTCCGGCGATAACATTAAGGCAAAAAACGTCTTTTTCTGTTTTAGATAACGACACGTTATTTCCCGTACGGAGTTTAATGCGCGGGCCTCACAGCGTATTGTGTGCAGTGTCAGTATTACACAGCCCGACCTGACCCTTCAATGTCACCCGCCCTGACCCTTCATTCTCACCCACCCTGGCCCTTCATTCTCACCTGCCCTGACCCTTCAATGTCACCCGCCCTGACCCTTCAATCTCACCCGCCCTGGCCCTTCGTTCTCTCCCGCCCTGACCCTTCAATGTCACCCGCCCTGACCCTTCAATCTCACCCGCCCTGGCCCTTCGTTCTCTCCCGCCCTGACCCTTCAATGTCACCCGCCCTGACCCTTCAATCTCACCCGCCCTGACCCTTCGTTCTCTCCCGCCCTGACCCTTCATTCTCACCCGCGCTGACTTCATTCTCACCCGCGCTGACCCTTCATTCTCACCCACGCTGACCCTTCATTCTCACCCGCCCTGATCCTTCAATCTCACCCACCCTGACCCTTCATTCTCACCCGCCCTGACCCTTCATTCTCACCCGCGCTGACCCTTCATTCTCACCCGCCCTGATCCTTCATTCTCACCCACATGACCCTTCATTCTCACCCGCCTAGACCCTTCAGTCTCACCCGACTAGACCCTTCAATCTCACCCTGCCTGACCCTTCATTCTCACCCTGCCTGACCCTTCATTCTCACCCACCCTGACCCTTCATTCTCACCCGCAGTGACCTTACCTGACCCTTCAATCTCACCTGTGCTGACCCTTCATTCTCACCCCCGGTGACCTTGCCTGACCCTTCAATCTCACCCGCGCTGACCCTTCATTCTCACCCGCAGTGATCTTGCCTGACCCTTCAATCTCACCCGCGCTGACCCTTCATTCTCACCCTTCCTGACTTTTGCCTGACCTTGCCCCAGAGACCAGACATTGTTTAGTTATATTTTTATGCATCTGATGAGTGTAACAGTTCCTTGCAGACCATCGCTACACTGGGCAAAAGGGAATATTACAAACATATTACTTAGATTGTAAGCTCTGCGGGGCAGCGCCTCCTCATGTCATTTACCTACCGCGCTGGTTTGTTCTTACTTTATTTACCTTGTATTGTCATCTTGTACAGAGCTGCGTACACTGTTGACGTTATATAAATACATGTATACTTTACATACATATTTATACAGACAGCGCAAAGCAGTTATTGCATCATCTGGTGGGAGTTGAGCCCAGGAAAATGACTCGGGTTTAAGTACAAATTCTCACTCACTGTCCAGGCCAAAAAAGTCATGGTCCATGTTGTAGTCTCCATGGAATCCTGGCCACCTCTTCCAGATGACCGCTAAGAGCCGCCCGTCGCGTGACGTTACCTGCAAACAAAAGGCACAAGGTTTCGTCGGGCACGGAAGAAACGTAACGCCCCAGACTGCGCACGAGGTGAGCGGCTGCTCATGGAACCTTCGGAGGAGCAGTGCAAGGGGGTGGGGCTGTCAGGGCGGAGGGGGTAGGGGGGTCAGCGCAGAGGGGAGAGGGGGGTCAGCTGGCACTTAACTGCTCTCCAATTATTGCCTGTAAAAAAAAAATAGTAGGTTGAGAAAATGGAACATATTAGCACAGTGGGTGGGGCTGCCAGCACGGTGGGTGGGTGGGGCTGCCAGCACGGTGTGTGGGGCTGCCAGCATGGTGGGTGGGTGGGGCTGCCAACACGGTGGGTGGGTCTGCCAGCATGGTGAGTGGATGGGGTGCCAGCACGGTGGGTGGGGCTGCCAGCACGGTGGGTGGGTGGGGCTGCCAGCACGGTGGGTGGGGCTGCCAGCACGGTGAGTGGGTGGGGCTGCCAGCACGGTGTGTGGGGCTGCCAGCACGGTGGGTGGGTGGGGCTGCCAGCATGGTGGGTGGGTCTGCCAGCACGGTGAGTGGATGGGGGTGCCAGCACGGTGGGTGGGTGGGGCTGCCAGCACGGTGGGTGGGTGGGGCTGCCAGCACGGTGGGTGGGTGGGGCTGCCAGCACGGTGGGTGGGGCTGCCAGCACAGTGGGTGGGTGGGGCTGCCAGCACGGTGGGTGGGTGGGGGTGCCAGCAAGGTGGGTGGGGCTGCCAGCACGGTGGGTGGGTGGGGCTGCCAGCATGGTGGGTGGGTCTGCCAGCACGGTGGGTGGGTGGGTCTGCCAGCACGGTGGATGGGTGGGGGTGCCAGCAAGGTGGGTGGGGCTGCCAGCACGATGGGTGGGGCTGCCAGCACGGTGGGTGGGTGGGGCTGCCAGCTAGGTGGGTGGGGCTGCCAGCACGGTGGGTGGGTGGGGCTGCCAGCACGGTGGGTGGGGCTGCCAGCACAGTGGGTGGGGCTGCCAGCACGGTGGGTGGGTGGGGCTGCCAGCACGGTGGGTGGGTCTGCCAGCATGGTGGGTGGGTGAGGGTGGGGCTGCCGGCACGGTGGGGGTGGGGTGGCCAACACGGTGGATGGGTGGGGGTGGGGCTGCCGGCACGGTGGGGTTGAGGTGTCAGCATGGTGGATGGGTGGGGGCGGGGCTGCCAGCACGGTGGGTGGGTGGGGCTGCCAGCACGGTGTGTGGGGCTGCCAGCATGGTGGGTGGGTGGGGCTGCCAACACGGTGGGTGGGTCTGCCAGCACGGTGAGTGGATGGGGTGCCAGCACGGTGGGTGGGGCTGCCAGCACGGTGGGTGGGGCTGCCAGCACGGTGAGTGGGTGGGGCTGCCAGCACGGTGTGTGGGGCTGCCAGCACGGTGGGTGGGTGGGGCTGCCAGCATGGTGGGTGGGTCTGCCAGCACGGTGAGTGGATGGGGGTGCCAGCACGGTGGGTGGGGCTGCCAGCACGGTGGGTGGGTGGGGCTGCCAGCACGGTGGGTGGGTGGGGCTGCCAGCACGGTGGGTGGGTGGGGCTGCCAGCACGGTGGGTGGGGCTGCCAGCACAGTGGGTGGGTGGGGCTGCCAGCACGGTAGGTGGGTGGGGGTGCCAGCAAGGTGGGTGGGGCTGCCAGCACGGTGGGTGGGTGGGGCTGCCAGCATGGTGGGTGGGTCTGCCAGCACGGTGGGTGGGTGGGTCTGCCAGCACGGTGGATGGGTGGGGGTGCCAGCAAGGTGGGTGGGGCTGCCAGCACGATGGGTGGGGCTGCCAGCACGGTGGGTGGGTGGGGCTGCCAGCTAGGTGGGTGGGGCTGCCAGCACGGTGGGTGGGGCTGCCAGCACAGTGGGTGGGGCTGCCAGCACGGTGGGTGGGTGGGGCTGCCAGCACGGTGGGTGGGTCTGCCAGCATGGTGGGTGGGTGAGGGTGGGGCTGCCGGCACGGTGGGGGTGGGGTGGCCAACACGGTGGATGGGTGGGGGTGGGGCTGCCGGCACGGTGGGGTTGAGGTGTCAGCATGGTGGATGGGTGGGGGCGGGGCTGCCAGCACGGTGTTAAAATGTTCTATTTTCTTAACATACTACTCCATATACAATACATGGGGTGTCGTTAAGGGCCGACTGACCTTTGTAATGTGACCAGTCTTCCTTCTCTTACTATCATAGCACCTCCCCAGGTTCCTACCTCTGGGGGGTCACAACCATTCTGGGCCATATCTACTAAGCAGTCTTTAAACAAAAGGCATTTTCCGATTAGGGCGCCAGGCGGCTTCTCCAAAAATACTGGACACAATGGTGAAAGGTAGGTACGATGCGCTCGAGACACACGCATACACACACCTCTCTATGCTCTTCTATGCTCTCCCCTCCATGCTGTTTCCTCCTCTCCTTAGCCCCACACTCAGCCTCCTCCTGATTGGCTGAATTACCCAGCAGCAGGCAACCAGAGAGGTAATACCAGATACATACATGTCCAGAGAGGTAATACCGGATACATACATGTCCAGAGAGATTATACCGGTATAGACATACACGTCCAGTATTACCGCTCATTTTTTACAGGACAGAGTGTCCAAATACAGGACAGTCCGGTTCAATACTGGACACCTGGCACCCTATTTCCGGCGCTGGAAGTGACCTCCCAGCATATTCATGTCAGTGGCCTGTTCCGTGTCTTCCCGCTCAGGAAGGCGTCGTGGCAGGACACTGCTTAGTACACACAGTGAGGGTCCGTGTGGTTACCTGGAACTCCTGGTCAGTGTGGCAGCGAGACGCACTCCACGAGCCACTAATCTCCATGATTTCCGTCCCCTCCGAGTCGCACACTACAAGACTTGGGCTGAAAAGGCTCCACCTGGGCCCCCCGAGGGGCAAAGGGGGCGCAAAAAAGGCAAAGGTCACAACCTGCAAAGCAAACGCAGCACAGGATCGGGGGACGAGTCTGGGGCAGCAAACAAGCAAACGTGGGCATCGAACATGAACAGCAAACATGGGCAGCAAACGTGGGCAGCAAATGTGGGCATCGAACATGGGCAGCAAATGTGGGCAGCAAACGTGGGCATCGAACATGGGCAGCAAACGTGCGCAGCAAACGTGGGCATCGAACATGGGCAGAAAACACGGGCAGAAAACACGGGCAGCAAACATGGGCAAACGTGCGCAGCGAACGTGGGCAGCGAACGTGGGCAGCGAACATGGGCAAACGTACAGGAAATGCAGTTGTTGCTTCGAAAACAAATGACTGATAAATGTCCTTTCTACCCGTGACGGGTAGTAAGTGGGAACCTGCTGGGAGGGTATCGCACTCAACAAAAGTAGCTTTGCTAGATAAATTCATGTGAATGATACAGATTTTAGGGCGACTAAGATCTCCCGGCTGCAAAACCGGGGCAAACGCAGTGCAAAAAACAGCACCAGATTTATATATAACAAAGGGATCATATTGAAAGCAGTAGTAGTTTGGTAAAGCTTCTCCGTGGCACGGTCTCCGTGGCACGGCAGGGTCAGCCTGTGCCTCGCTGTATGCACATTATTTTGCTCTTATTAGCGCTTGTGTTTTGTAATAATGTCGCAAACCAGCAATCCCCCAAACCCATTTTTACTTACACCCCGATTTATTACAGGATGATATGGTATGGGGTCCGGGGGTCCCTCTGAGCTACACTGCTCATTCCCCCATTTCCCGAGATACTTACCAGTGAAGTTGCTAGGTTTAAATCGCCCTCCAGGGGAAACAAAATGGCCACCAAATCAGGCGAATAGGAAACCACAATGTCATCAGTTGCGGCTCCTATTGGATGGTCAGGAAATAATAGCAGTGACTTCACTGGTAAACACCTCGGAAACTGGGGGATCCCCAGAGTGGAAAATAGAGTGCGGGGTTCCGCTCCTGAGCACCCCAACCTCAATTAGGGGGGTGGGGAGTGCTACTTTAAAGACTTCTATTCACATTGATTGGGTGTTACCTGATATCCCCAGACGCTGAGCGCTTGTTCTGTTACTTTGTTACAAAGCACAAGATACTCAGTACCACTCTTTACTCACCTCTGCTGCACAGAGCCAATGAGATTGCTAGAAGCAGAGAACACTGTGATCACCATCAGACAGCAGCACAGGCAGCACACATCCACCCTGTAGGGTCTGCAGAACCGCAGGACTTCCTCCGTGGTCTGGTCGCAGAGGTGGAGGGAGGAGGCGCGGGCAGGACCACAGAGGTGGAGGCACAGACAGCTGGAGTCTGACATAGAAGGACAAGGATTGAACCTGTGCCTCATACTGCCACCTTCACAAAGCCATGGGGGGGGGGGGGGGGGGCGCTCACCACCTCATATCCCCTTCAGTTAAACAGCTGGTTAGGGGCAATTATCGTGTATACCCTAAAAAGTATGATATCAACATGTCTCTAATGCAGGGGCGCTGAAATTCAATCCCCCCCCCTTAACAGGTCAGGTTTTCAGGATATCCCAGCTTCGGCACAGGGGCTCAGTTAGTCAATGCTTCAGCATCGGTCACTGCTTCAGCACAAGTGGCTCAATAATAATAATAATAGCATGTTCTTGTATAGCGCTGCTAGTTTTACGTAGCGCTTTACAGAGACATTTTGTAGGCACAGGTCCCTGCCCCGTGGAGCTTACAATCTATGTTTTGGTGCCTGAGGCACACCGAGATAAAGAGACTTGCCCAAAGTCTCAAGGAGCTGACACCGGGAATTGAACCAGGCTCCCTGGCAGCAATCTCAGTGCCAGTCAGTGTCGTCTCACTGAGCCGCTCCTTCTCCTGCTTCACACTCACTGCCAGTCAGTGTCTTTACTCGCTGAGCCGCTCCTTCACCTGCTTCACACTCAGTGCCACTCAGTGTCGTTACTCACTGAGCCGCTCCTTCTCCTGCTTCACACTCAGTGCCAGTCAGTGTCTTTACTCACTGAGCCGCTCCCTCTCCTGCCTCACACTCAGTGCCAGAGTCAGTGTCTTTACTCACTGAGCCGCTCCTTCACCTGCTTCACACTCAGTGCCACTCAGTGTCGTTACTCACTGAGCCGCTCCTTCTCCTGCTTCACACTCAGTGCCAGTCAGTGTCGTTACTCACTGAGCCGCTCCTTCTCCTGCTTCACACTCAGTGCCAGTCAGTGTCTTTACTCACTGAGCCGCTCCTTCTCCCAACTGAGAAAAAAAACTGACTGAGTCTCTGATTGAGCCACCAGTGCTGAAGCTGGGATATCCTGAAAACCTGACCTGTTGGGGGAGGGTCCTGAGGACTGGAGTTGAGAACCCTGCACTAGGGCAGCAGCATTTAACTCCTTTGCTGCCAGAAGAGTCTGAAGCACCTTCCTTTGTGATGTACAGCTCAAGAATCATCATCATCGTCGTCGTCGTGTACAATTATAGGCGTTGGATAATTCTCATATTGGTCCGTTACAATGTATAAGAACCTGCAACAAACAAACACATCTCCGGAGCCGACCCGATGAGAACAATTAAATGTGCAAAGTAAATGTTTGTTGCGTTTAAAGGATTGTGGGACTTTTTAATAACGTGCAGTATAGCCAATTCGCTAACTGCGCCGAAAGTCCCACCGACTGATAAAGGTTTTATTCCGACAGTCATTTGTTTTCTTGTTTTAGTTTATATATTTTGAAGATAGATATTTTGGGTCATATTCAACAATCGCCGGTATGGGTTTGCCCACCGACTTAAACGAGAGAGAACGCAGGATCGGAGGCGCTAACGGGATCGGAGGCGCTAACGGGATCGGAGGCGCTAGCCGGTACCGATGGTTGGTGAATGTGTCCCCTTGTCCTTTATTTAAGAATCCCCCATAAAGGAAAAGTTCCGATAAAAGTTACAACAATTTGAGACAAACCCCCCCCCCCCCCCACATTTCTTTCTATTGCTTTTTCCTGTGAAACAGTATTAAAGATGGCGCAGTTTACCTTCAACCGCCACAAGTAATCTCTTGGCCGCCCGCGTGGATATTATGTATGATCTCTCCGGGTGACAGCTCAGTCCTGAAACAGAAACAGGCAACTCCTCAACTCCTCAACTCCTCAACTCCTCAACTCCTCAACTCCTCAACTCCTCAACACCTCAACTCCTCAACACCTGAACTCAACACCTGAACTCCTCAACACCTCAACTCCTCAACTCCTCAACTCCAAACATCAAGGATTGTATATTTGTATCTGTTTAGTGTTAGAGACACATGAAAAATCCCTGCCTGCAGGTGGATAACCTTTCTGAGAGGGTTCTGCAAGATCCATCGAAATCTTTTTCATAACAATATAATGAATAAATCTTTACTTGTGTCCCCTAAGGACAGTGACACTGGGCAAACATGGGACTCCCTTATTCTATAAAGTGCGATAGCATCCATCCGGGACCATGGGCGTCCCACAGATCAACATCAATGTTCTTCCACCAACAAAGCAGATGCTATCAACGCTCATACTATATATCAGGTGTGGCTGAACGCAGTCCTCAAGGGCCACCAACAGGTCAGGTTTTAAGGATATCCCTGCTTGAGCACAGGTGGCTCAATCAGTGGCTCAGTAGTTTTGATTGAGCCACCTGTGATGAAGCATTGATACCCTTAATACCTGACCTGTTGGTGGCCCTTGAGGACTGAGTTTAGCCGCCCCTACTACATATACATAGGAGCGTTGAGGCACTGGCCAATGAAGTCGAAATTGTTCCTTCTGAGCCTAAATTGCTAACATTAGCTTGTGAGCTCCTCTGGACAGGCTGTAATGATGCCAGGATTATTCTGTCCGTCATGCTCTGGATCTCCTACAATTTTATTTCCTCCAGTACAAAACTCCACATATCGCTTACATTTGTCTTAAATGTGTATTATCCTGCCAGGGTACAAGAAGTGCGGATTGTCCTGCCAGGCTCCTCACCTTGTGCTTTGGTTTTGGAGGTTATACAGAACTGTTGGGCTCCTGCCAGAACCTGCAGCTCGGAAGAGGCCAATTCTTCCAGCTCTGGAACCGCTGCTAAAGATTTCTTCATCCCCAGCTTCTCCTCCCTGGGTCCTCTGTAGGACGCTGGGGCAGAGGGAGAAGCTGCACTGGTCACCTGGCCACATCCTTTCCTCATTACTCGGACACCTTTGGGATAACAAAGAGTTTTTTGTCTGTGTTCTTCAATCCTCTCTTTGGTTCTGTGTGGACTTTCCAAAACATTGTCCCGTGGAGCAGCTTGTGGTAGGTGTGGGGTCTCCAGACACCTACAGACCTTCATTTCTTGTTTGGCGACCCTAGAGAGGTGCTCGATGTGCTTCTCTCTCCTGAGGTGTCCAAAAGGGGACGGTTGTGAACGTATCACTGACATCCTAGAAATGTACCAGTGAAACCAGTTGCCTTAAACCTGGTGAATCATTTAACAACAAGAGCAATAAATGCAAATTAGTCACCGCTACATACACAGCGTCTCACAGAGCTGAAAAGATTGTGTGCCCCAGACTTACCCAATCCAAGCGACCTCCAGTCCTATCTCCTGTCCCCTCCAACTGCTACTGTTTCCATCCCAACCACCCGGATTCTCCTTAAATCCTCTCGGCAGGGGGCCCTGGCCTGTCATCCCCGGAGATGGGAGTCAACATGAAAGGAGAAGGAGAGACAGCTAAACTCTTGGAGGGATTATAAGGAACAGGATAGAAAGACAGCGGACATTCTTTACCCACAACAACTGTCCATCAATCAGACTAACCCTTTCCGTGCCAGAGTGCAGTGTGATACATTGCGCTGCAATGATAGTATATATATATACAGTATATACACACACATACTATCAATCACAGTAAAATAGAATATTCTCTGGTCACGTTGTCTTTGCTTTGCTCAGGACAGCGTTCAGTAATATGCAGATAATGTGGGTGAATGTTATGTGGGTAAATCTGATACTTACTTACTGTACTTTCCGCCTCCTCACCCACGGACGGCTATAGGCGACTTCCACGTAAAGATACAATGGCGGATTTCGGCGCAACTGCGCATGTCTGACTCAGAAAGGCTGCTGGGATACTTCAAAGAACTTTATTGATCCAACACACAAGGGCTAACACCGCATTCTCCCCCTCAGCAAGAGAATGCGGTGTTAACCCTTGTGTGTTGGATCACCGAAATCCGCTCAGTATTTGACTGCACCACCTGTGCTGAAGCAGGGATATCCTTAAATCCTGACCTGTTGGTGGCCCTTGAGGACTGGAGTTGGCCACTTTTGCCTTAAGGGGTTAATAACGGTGAGTTTATGTTGGGTTGCGGGCTTTGTGTGCTGGAGGGGGGGTCAGAGTAGGAAGAGTCGGACCCGCCGTGACCACAGTGATGAATAAACTGAACCAGACTCATTGCCTACGAACCACTAGACACAGAAATGCAGCCCAGTGTTCTTACTGGAAACGTCACGGGCAGTTCTGGGAAACGGGCTGTTTATTGGATTTCCCAATGTCTTCACCAGGCGCGGTGGGCCGTGAACAACAAGGGAATCCAAAGGCATGTTTACTTTGGATCAGAATCAGAAACTGCACTGAGTGAGACCCTGTCTACCAACTGTCAGCATGACACAGGCGCATTGTAGGCCTGTGTGTTTGTTCTTAGGCCTGCGTGTTCCAGGCCTGTGTGTTTGTTCTTGGGCCTGCGTGTTCCAGGCCTGTGTGTGGGATAAGATTCCTTTCTCCAGGAGTCTGCCGTTGCCACTAGAGTTTTTTCCTTGCTCCCCGTGTACTTTTCTCAAGGTTTTTTAATGAGATGTGGAGATTTAAAGACACGGTGTGGCTGAGGTTTCCCTCTGGAATGGAAGGAACTGGAAATGCCGAAGCCAGTCCATGCTTTTCATTCCCCTTTCTCAATTTAAAGATCCGGAGTGCAATCCCTGCAGATTGCTACTGATTGTGACGGGTCTTTTGGGGTAGTGAGAACAGGGGGGGCTGAAAACAGAACTGCTACCAGGTTTATAACAAAACCACACCCCTAACCTATAAAACACGGAGGGGGGGGGGGCTCCCTGGGGGGAGTAAATATGTATAACCAGAACAGAAAGCAAACCTCACAAGACAAGCCTCACAGACACACCATACGGGCACTCAGGGCGGGCAGAAAAAAAATACAAAATGTATTAAATGTGCAATTAATGGTTAGACAAACAAGACAAAAAGTAATAAAAAAAAATACTAAAAAAAACATTTGTGGACGTCTCCAGAGGGTTAAAGTCAAAAAGCAGTTATCCCGTCTCAAAAGCTGTAGGGTGCCATAAAGTGTCACGTAATAGTACAGCACCCACTAGACAGAAGGTGCAAGGGGTACTAGAACCTCCTTAAGGTCCAGCAGGGGTCAAAATAAGCCTCTCCTGAAATCTGGGACATCTGTCCAGTCGGTTGAATAGAGGCCGGGGTGCACCTCAGATCAGGGTGCTGTATATGTAACTAGAGTTAGTGACCACAAGGGGTCACTAAGGCCCCTAATAGCTGCACTCACGGTATGTCAATAAATGTAGCAGATATAAAGCAGCGGTACAGTGACTGATACCAATACCCTCTAATGGGGAGAGACCACCATCAGGCCCCATGAGACCACTATACACAGAACAAAAAATAATGAACCTTTATTAACTGAAAAATACGACGATAAACGGGATAAAATATATACAGTGTTGGTTAAAATCCCCAGCGACAGGACGGAGGTAAACAGGTATGTATATGCACACCATACACGCAGCTTATAAAGGGTTATTATTGTTTGTTCTGTGTATAGTGGTCTCGTGGGACTTGATGGTGGTCTCTCCCCATTAGGGGGTATTGGTATCTTTGCACCAGGTATTCTTTGGCTACTGATGGAGAGCGTTGTGTTCATTTGTGTATTTTGTACTGTATATGTAAATACATATGTGAGAGTATTAGCAAAACAATGCATAGGAAACCCTGGTGGAAAGTAGCAATTGCAGAAAGACACAAATAGCAATGAATATAGTTACTAAGTAAAGTATCAAATGAGAGAGTGATTGATGCTGCTGCAAAGCAAGTAGCCCTGAGAAACAGTAATTAACAGGGGTGGCAGGTACCACACAATGTATACAATCCCATGCTTATACAGACCGGCCTTATACATGTGTATCACACAATGTATACAGTCCCATGCTTATACAGACCGCCCTTGCACATGTGTACCACACAATGTATACAGTCCCATGCTTATACAGACCGCCCTTGTACATGTGTACCACACAATGTATACAGTCCCATGCTTATACAGACCGCCCTTGTACATGTGTACCACACAATGTATACAGTCCCATGCTTATACAGACCGCCCTTGTACATGAGTACCACACAATGTATACAGTCCCATGCTTATACAGACCGCCATTGTACATGAGTATCACACAATGTATACAGTCCCATGCTTATACAGACCGGCCTTGTACATGAGTATCACACAATGTATACAGTCTCATGCTTATACAGACCGCCCTTGTACATGAGTACCACACAATGTATACAGTCCCATGCTTATACAGACCGCCCTTGTACATGAGTATCACACAATGTATACAGTCCCATGCTGATACAGACCGCCCTTGTACATGAGTATCACACAATGTATACAGTCCCATGCTGATACAGACCGCCCTTGTACATGAGTATCACACAATGTATACAGTCTCATGCTTATACAGACCGCCCTTGTACATGAGTACCACACAATGTATACAGTCCCATGCTTATACAGACCGCCCTTGTACATGAGTATCACACAATGTATACAGTCCCATGCTGATACAGACCGCCCTTGTACATGTGTATCACACAATGTATACAGTCCCATGCTTATACAGACCGCCCTTGTACATGAGTATTACACAATGTATACGGTCCCATGCTTATACAGACCGCCCTTGTACATGAGTATCACACAATGTATACGGTCCCATGCTTATACAGACCGCCCTTGTACATGAGTATCACACAATGTATACGGTCCCATGCTTATACAGACCGCCCTTGTACATGAGTATCACACAATGTATACAGTCCCATGCTTATACAGACCGCCCTTGTACATGAGTATCACACAATGTATACGGTCCCATGCTTATACAGACCGCCCTTGTACATGAATATCACACAATGTATACGGTCCCATGCTTATACAGACCGCCCTTGTACATGAGTATCACACAATGTATACGGTCCCATGCTTATACAGACCGCCCTTGTACATGAGTATCACACAATGTATACGGTCCCATGCTTATATAGACCGCCCTTGTACATGAGTATCACACAATGTATACGGTCCCATGCTTATACAGACCGCCCTTGCACATGTGTACCACACAATGTATACAGTCCCATGCTTATACAGACCGCCCTTGTACATGTGTACCACACAATGTATACAGTCCCATGCTTATACAGACCGCCCTTGCACATGTGTACCACACAATGTATACAGTCCCATGCTTATACAGGCCGCCCTTGTACATGAGTACCACACAATGTATACAGTCCCATGCTTATACAGACCGCCCTTGCACATGAGTATCACACAATGTATACAGTCCCATGCTTATACAGACCGCCCTTGCACATGTGTATCACACAATGTATACAGTCCCATGCTTATACAGACCGCCCTTGTACATGAGTATCACACAATGTATACAGTCCCATGCTTATACAGACCGCCCTTGCACATGAGTATCACACAATGTATACAGTCCCATGCTTATACAGACCGCCCTTGTACATATGTATCACACAATGTATACAGTCCCATGCTTATACAGACCGCCCTTGTACATGAGTATCACACAATGTATACAGTCCCATGCTTATACAGACCGCCCTTGCACATGTGTATCACACAATGTATACAGTCCCATGCTTATACAGACCGCCCTTGCACATGAGTATCACACAATGTATACAGTCCCATGCTTATACAGACCGCCCTTGCACATGAGTATCACACAATGTATACAGTCCCATGCTTATACAGACCGCCCTTGTACATGAGTATCACACAATGTATACAGTCCCATGCTTATACAGACCGCCCTTGCACATGTGTATCACACAATGTATACAGTCCCATGCTTATACAGACCGCCCTTGCACATGAGTATCACACAATGTATACAGTCCCATGCTTATACAGACCGCCCTTGCACATGAGTATCACACAATGTATACAGTCCCATGCTTATACAGACCGCCCTTGCACATGAGTATCACACAATGTATACAGTCCCCTGCTTATACAGACCGCCCTTGCACATGTGTACCACACAATGTATACAGTCCCCTGCTTATACAGACCGCCCTTGCACATGTGTATCACACAATGTATACAGTCCCATTCTTATACAGACCGCCCTTGCACATGTGTACCACACAATGTATACAGTCCCATGCTTATACAGACCGCCCTTGCACATGTGCTGAATCTTATAGATACTGTTCAGCATGAGTCCAAACTGCAGCGCTTCCTCCCACAGCAGGAGGTGATTAGTGCCACTATCTGGGTAAGTGGGGGTCTCCAATGAGTGCTGAGATGTCTGGTGGAAGCCAGCAAATGTCTACGTAAACCCCGCAAACACCAGTATAGCCGCGTGGACCGCAGTATACGCCGGTGAATCCCTGCAGCCCACGAAAGTGAGGGGTTAACCCGCGACATGCAGCAAGCGGAGGCGCATTCTTGGGACCTCCAACGCTCGCTGTCTGCACAAGGCGTTTCCACAGCAGACTTGCTGAAGCAGGAGACGGTCAGAGAAGACGCCCAACGCAGCGTTTCGCCAGGAAGACTTCATCAGGGGCGAGAAAAGTACCCTTTGCACCTTCTGAGGTATCTTTTTCTGTCTAGTGGGCGCTGTACTATTAGGTGACACTTTATGGCACCCGACAGCTTTTTTGCCGGCATTACTGTTTTTTTACTTTATCCCTCTGGAGACGGTCCGCTTATATGTGTTTTTTTTTTAGTATTTTTTATTACTTTTTGTCTTATTTGTCTAACCATTGATTGCACATTTAATACATTTTATGTTTTTTTCTACCCGCCCTGAGTGCCCCGTTATGGAGTTTCTGTGAATCTTGTCTTGTGAGATTTGCTTTCTGTTCTGGTTACACATCTTTTGGGGGAGTGTATTCTGTAGCTAGAATCATTTCATTTTCTCCCAGAAATGTCCCAGATCATCTCTCCCTTAAATCCCTCTCCTGGTTTCCCATCAAGTTTCGGATCACCCACAGAATTCTCCTCCTTACCTTTAAGGCTCTTAGATTCATCTGCTCCTCCCTACATATCTGCTCTGATCTCTCGCTATGCCCCCGCTCGTCTCCTGCGCTCTACCCATAACTGTCTCCTCTCCACCCCTTTCCCCTCACTGCCCCTTACCTGTGGGACTCCCTCACACTGAGTATACGCCAAGCCCCCGCTCTCCCTCACACTCAGAATACGCCAAGCACCCACTCTCCCTCGCACTCAGTATACGCCAAGCACCCGCTCTCCCTGACACTCAGTATATGCCAAGCACCCGCTCTCCCTCGCACTCAGTATACGCCAAGCACCCGCTCTCCCTCACACTCAGTATACGCCAAGCACCCTCTCTCCCTCACACTCAGTATACACCAAGCACCCGCTCTCCCTCACACTCAGTATATGCCAAGCACCCTCTCTCCCTCACACTCAGTATACACCAAGCACCCACTCTCCCTCACACTCAGTATACGCCAAGCACCCTCTCTCCCTCACACTCAGTATACGCCAAGCACCCGCTCTCCCTGACACTCAGTATACGCCAAGCACCCTCTCTCCCTGACACTCAGTATATGCCAAGCACCCGCTCTCCCTCACACTCAGTATACGCCAAGCACCCTCTCTCCCTCACACTCAGTATACGCCAAGCACCCGCTCTCCCTGACACTCAATATACGCCAAGCACCCGCTCTCCCTCGCACTCAGTATACGCCAAGCACCCGCTCTCCCTCACACTGAGTATACGCCAAGCACCGGCTCTCCCTCACACTCAGTATATGCCAAGCACCCTCTCTCCCTCACACTCAGTATACGCCAAGCACCCGCTCTCCCTCACACTCAGTATACGCCAAGCACCCGCTCTCCCTCACACTCAGTATACACCAAGCACCCTCTCTCCCTCACACTCAGTATACGCCAAGCACCCGCTCTCCCTCACACTCAGTATATGCCAAGCACCCACTCTCCCTCGCACTCAGTATACGCCAAGCACCCGCTCTCCCTGACACTCAGTATACGCCAAGCACCCGCTCTCCCTCACACTCAGTATACGCCAAGCACCCGCTCTCCCTGACACTCAGTATACGCCAAGCACCCGCTCTCCCTCACACTCACTATACGCCAAGCACCCGCTCTCCCTCACACTCAGTATATGCCAAGCACCCTCTCTCCCTCACACTCAGTATACGCCAAGCACCCGCTCTCCCTCACACTCAGTATACACCAAGCACCCTCTCTCCCTGACACTCAGTATACGCCAAGCACCTGCTCTCCCTCACACTCATTATACGCCAAGCACCCGCTCTCCCTGACACTCAGTATACGCCAAGCACCAGCTCTCCCTCACACTCAGTATACGCCAAGCACCCGCTCTCCCTCACACTCAGTATATGCCAAGCACCCGCTCTCCCTCACACTCAGTATATGCCAAGCACCCACTCTCCCTCACACTCAGTATATGCCAAGCACCCGCTCTCCCTCACACTCAGTATATGCCAAGCACCCGCTCTCCCTCCACCTATAAGTCAAACCTAAAAACTCACCTCGTACATGAAGCCTCCCAATAGTCCGGACTCATTGCTACTGTACCACACCCACTGTCACTCCTACCAACCATCAAGGCCAGGCACTGCCATCTCCTGCACTCATGGCTACTGTCCCACACAGTCACTCGTACCACCCATTGTGGCCAAGCACTGCCATCTCCTGCACTTATTCCCTCACCTGCTGTCTCTGTAACTCTCCTAACATACCACTTAGAGTGTAAGCTGTCCGGGCCAGGGATTTCCTTTCCTATTGTCTAATCTAGTTTCTTGCACTTATTGTATTATAATTCCTTGTCTCTTTTATACAGCACGGCATACTTTGGGGGCGCTACACTGTATATACTGTATATACTGTATATACACACATAATGTAGCCAGTGATCCTAAAGGCAACACTAGATAGGGACATAGTGGTTTAGCATACAGAAGAGACTGATGGCCATTGAGTCTATATTCCTACAGCATTGGGGCATTTACTGTGTATTGCAACATTGGCCTGTGTACTCTCATATACCATTATTACAGCATGCAATTAATCTAGTGGGACCAATGCAAGGTAACTAGCTACATTATGTACAAGGAGAAAGCACTCGCCCTCGTGTGCTGCATTTGTAGCCTGTGTCAGTACCATGTTTTATTGTTGTACATTTATGAAATTTTGTAGGATAGTTACACAACACACAGAAACAAAAGGCACAATTTCCTTCATATGAAAATAAAACAACTTCTCAACCATTCTGTGCTCTGCCACAGGGGCAGACAAAGCCCCAGAGTGGGAGGCACTGTCTGCAGCCAGCAGGGTAGCAACGCCAAGGGGCAGTGATGTCCGACTCATCCAGTACCAGGAGATTCCTCACTGCACACAATGTCCATGTCTGGAGCCTGGTAACCAGTAACCACATACAACCCAAACCATCTCACTGGGAGATAACCCGTGGGACCTTGTTTTAATTCCAGACCACTGGCTGATTTGCAGACCATATAGGAACCTGTTCAAGCAATGAGCAAAGATGCCCACACACTGTGCAGCAACTGCAGGTGTGAAATATTCATCAACGATGTCAAATGGCTCCAGGGAAGATGTTATCCATTGAAAACCTTCAGGTGGCCTTTGGGACTATGGCAGGTAGAGTTTGGGGTCCCCAGGAAAGGGATGTGCTGGGGCCTGGTTAAAGTGACCAGCCAGGAAGATTCCAACAGTCACAAGGATGAAAAGGAAGGACATGATCAAGAAACAGACCCGGTCAATCACTCGTCCGACCAAGATCCACTCCTCGTTCTCCTGGAAGCAACAAACACAGATGATAGACAAACCCATAATAATAATTATTATTATCCTAATTCTAATGTATTAGTGATAATACAAACACAATGAGAGATTTTAATCTAAGCTGCTGTCTAAGTTATTATAAGAATGCTGAGCAGGGAGAGGTCAGAGACTGGATGGACAAGACGTAGATTTGGGGTGAAAGGGCAGATTTGCAAAGGGATGACACTTTTTTTAGAAGTGTGTGGCACTCACGCATTCGAACTCATTGTGCTCCCGCGTGGTTCTGGCGATGTGGTTACACGCCTCCACGCTGGCGCGGATCTCTGGAGCGGCACGGCTCAGGCTGTGAAGGAGATCGTCCACCGAGCCATTTTCCATCCCTCTGCCTTCAAAAACAAATGTGGCACGACAGGGAGAAGCAACACTAGAGTATGTCTGTTTGGGGTGAATGTACGAATCCCACCGTGGCCTCTTAGGTATCCCACAACCTTCTCATGTGTTCTGTCACTGAATAAAGGGGCTTTGCTTCAATTGTATCAATGAGTGATATAGGCACATAACGTAAGCAAAATGTTTGTATTCATTATTAATGTATTGTATGTCTTTATTTATATAGCGCCATTAGTGTACATAGCGCTTCACTGCAGCAACACACGTGACAATCATATAAATAACAGATAATATAAATAACACATGATGGGAAGAAGTGCTTCAGATATAAAAGTAACATTTAGGAAAGGGAGTCCCTGCTCTGAAGAGCTTACAATCTAACTGGTTGGTAGGAAGAACGTACAGAGACAGTCGGAGGGTGTTCTGGTAAGTGCGTCTGCAAGAGGCCAAGGTTAATGTATACGGTGTAAAACTATCACTCATAGAGCTACTCGTATACTTCCTTAAGCAGGTGTGTTCTGAGTTGGATCTTAAATGTTGATAGAGTGGGTGTGTGACAGGGTGACTGAACGTCACCAGCCATATACCTGGCAAACCTATGTTTAGGCTTGCAGTGCAGCTGTGACGAGGTTAAGTTTCAGTTGAGAAGGGCTGCTTAATTAGTCTGACCCCAGCTGCATAATCAAGGTGTTTTAAAACCCCCAGGCTGTACACACATGCAAGCTAGCTGGTCAGGAGACAGGACTGAAATACTGAAGAGATTACTGCTATAAGGTCTGTTTTTCAAAGTACATGTGTGATGAACTGTCTGTGTCCTGCATGCTGAAGACAAGCAGCCTTGTTTTCTATGCTGAAGAGAAGCTATTTTGTTTTTGTATGCTGAAGAGAAGCTATTTTGTTTTTGTGTGCTGTATGTTTTTAAGGCTCAATAAATAAGCCTTATCAAGAGAACCCGCGTGTGTGGTTGCATGTACCCTGCAACAGGGTGCTAGTCGGGTATTGAGGGGAAGGGCATTCCAGAGGTGTGGGGCAGTCAGTGAGAAAGCTTTAAGGCAGGAGAGGGCTTTAGATACAAAGGGGGTAGAGAGAAGACATCCTTGAGCAGAACGCAAGAGACGGGATGGTGCATAGCGAGAAATTAGGGCTGAGCTGTAAGGAGGGGCAGAAGAGTGTGAAGCTTTAAAAGTGAGGAGGAGAATTAATGTGCTGATACTGTGTTAATGTACCCAAGGAGAAGAGTTTCAGGTGAGAAACTCAGAACTTTGACATATTTTTCATGTCCATTGAAACCATTAATATTTACATAGTTTTTTTTAATTTATAGATTTCTCTATCTACAGACGTGACAGACTTCAGTGTTCTTTCTTGCAGTGGGATATACTGTATGGGGATATTCTGCACCAACATAGCCAATAAATCATATGGAAGTGAACATTATCATACACTGCATCTATCATTATCATCTACATCATAATCCATCAATCAATCATCATCCATCAATCATCATCAATCAATCATCAATGCTGAAGGAGCAAGGCGTGAGTAAGGACTGACTCTGATAACAATGACTGAGTGTGAAGCAGGGGAACCTGGTTCAATTTCCGGTGTCGGCTTCTTGTGACCTTCGGTAAGGTCACATTTTCTCCCTGTGCCTCGGCCACCAAAAACATAGATTGTAAGCTCCTGTGAGCAGAGACTGTGTGTGCAACATTCCTATGTGCTGCGTACCGCGCGCTGTCCTGTCATTGTGACGCGCTCTGAGGAATGGGGGAGAAAGTGCTACATGAAAAAGTTATTATTATTTATCTATCTCAAGCTATCTTTTTATCCATTTATCTATCCACCCACATATATACACATATACACAGACATATATATATATATATTTCTCAAATGGAAATATTACTGTATGCTCATTTGCATGTCTTAGGCAGGTCTGCAACCCCGCCGTTCACCATTATCACCCAGCACACAGCACTTCCACTGCAGCAAGGGATTCTGGGAAATAGTTACATAGTTACATAGTTACAAAGTAGATGAGGTTGAAAAAAGACGTACGTCCATCAAGTTCAACCTATGCTAAATTTAGACAACAGATACTTTATTCTATATCTATACTTACTTATTGATCCAGAGGAAGGCAAACAAAAACCCCCATTAAGGGGGAAAATTAATTCCTTCCTGGCTCCAAGAATTGGCAATCGGATTAATCCCTGGATCAACATCCTTCCCATGTATACTTATTTGGTATATCCCTGTATACCTTTCCCATCTAAAAAGATGTCCAACCTTTTTTTGAACAAATCTATTGTATCTTCCATCACAGTCTCCATGGGTAATGAATTCCATATTTTAACTGCCCTTACTGTAAAGAACCCTTTCCTTTGTTGCTGGTGAAATTTCATTTCCTCCAACCTTAAGGGATGGCCCCGAGTGCTTTGTACTGCCCGTGGGATGAATAGTTCTTTTAAAAGCTCCTTGTATTGTCCCTGAATATATTTGTATATAGTTAACATATCCCCTCTTAGATGCCTCTTTTCTAATGTAAATAAATCTAATTTAGCTAGCCTCTCCTCGTAAGTTAGAATGTCCATCCCCTTTATTAATTTGGTGGCTCTTCTCTGCACTCTCTCTAGTTCCATAATGTCTTTTCTTAGGATTGGTGCCCAAAATTGTACTCCATATTCAAGGTGTGGTCTTACTAATGCTTTGTAAAGGGGCATAATTATGTTTACTTCCCTTCCATCCATTGCCCGTTTCATGCAAGATAAGATCTTGTTTGCCTTTGCAGCTACTGCATGACATTGACACTATTGCTAAGCCATTGGGCACTATTACAAGCACTCCTAAATCCTTCTCCATCAAGGATTCCCCCAATATATCTCCATTTAATTTGTAAGTCGCCTTTTTATTCTTGCATCCCAAATGCATAACCTTACATTTATCTGTATTAAACCTCATTTGCCATGTACCTGCCCACGTTTCCAGTCTCTCCAAGTCCTTCTGAAGAGAAATTACATCCTGCTCTGATTCTATTACCTTACACAATTTAGTATCATCAGCAAAGATGGAGACTTTGCTCTCGATCCCAACCTCAAGGTCATTAATAAACAAGTTAAAAAGCAGGGGTCCCAGTACCGATCCTTGAGGTACTCCACTCACGACTTTAGCCCAACCTGAAAAAGTTCCATTTATGACAACCCTCTGTTGTCTGTCCTTTAACCAGTTTTCAATACAGGTGCATATATTATTACTGAGTCCAATTTTCTTTATTTTGTACACCAACCTCTTGTGTGAAACCGTATCAAAAGCCTTTGCAAAATCTAAGTAGACCACATCAACTGCATTACCCTGGTCTAAATTCCTACTTACCTCCTCAAAGAAACAAATAAGGTTAGTTTGGCAAGATCAAAATGACATGCAAATGAGCACACAGTGCCACTTTTTGCTTCAAAACCATTTTAAACATGGTTCCCTATAGGGACATGCAAATGAGCATACAGTATATTTCCATTTGCTATGTGTTTTGCTGTGGAGGGTTTTTGTCACTTTTTTTACTCACCATAACGTAACCACTATATATATATTTATAGTGCCCCTCCCACTGATGACACGTAGGCCCTTTCCCTGACACGTATATTATATATTTACCTATTTTCTCTAGCACGACCTTCATGAGCCCGTCTCTCTCCTTCTGCTTCTCGAACATGAGCTCACTGCGAGGCTTCCTCAGCATATACTCATCCGCCTTTATCATAAGCCCCAGGGAGCTGCTCCGACGCATGAGTGTCAGGGGTGCAGGAGCGGCATCACTTGGGCGGAGGTGCATCCTCAGGAGGCGAGGAACCTTCCTCAGGCAGAGCTGTTGGGGGTAAGAGGGGGTCATAAAACACACAGGTGGTTTAAAAGACACATGTTGGGGTCAGAGAAGGAATCCCTGGAGATTAATCAAACCCAGATAAATTCCATTGCTGTAACTAACTTATTATAATGAGGACTGGTGACTAACGATCAAAGTCTCCCCGGCAATAATCACACAACAAATCCTTCCAATGTCTGCTCCAGTTTTGAAATGACTTGGTTATTTAAACCAGCAATCCCACCTAACTCCCCCCCCCCCTTTCATTAAAGCATGGGAAATGGGGGGTCCACGGGAACCGAACCACACTATTTTCTGCTCCAGGGAACCCCAGGTTTGCGAGATAATTACCGACGTTACTTCCGGGTTTCTTCGGTGGATTTAAATGGCCGTCCAATAGAAATTCATCAATGTCGTTGCGGCTTCCTATTGGCCATTTTGTTTCCCTTGGAGAGGGATTTAAAACTGGTCATTTCACTTGTACCTCGGGAACAGTAAGGTCCCCAGAGTTGAACCCCACTATTTCCCCATTACCCTGGCTCCCATCTTGTGCAAGAAAGGGGGGTAAATAAATAATAGCAGCACTCAAGGGGTTAAAGGTAAGACCCACTTATTTCTCACTTTGATAACTTTCCCACCCAGTGAAATCAGAATCATTACACATTGGTGTTAATTTGCAACTTCTAAGTCCTTCAACACGGTGTAAACCTTCATGATAATCGCGAACGCCCCCTACCTCTCGGACCGTGTGTGACATGGTGTGGGTGTTGGGGGTACGAAGAGAGATATTTAAAACGATGACAGCATTAGCCACAATGATGATCGTCACAACCATAAGAAATGTCAGGTACCTGAAAGAACACATAAAAACAGATTTAGACCTTTCCGTGATAACACACACACACACACACACACACACACACACACACAGACACACACACACACACACACATATATATGCCCCCTTGTAATCCAAGACGGGTGCCTGTGCTGGTCCATTGATGCACCTGAGCTCAGAGGATGGGAAAGGTGAACGTAACTCTTGGATAGCTCACTTTACAATTAGTGGCACAGCCGTGGAGGTCTCTGGGATCTTCTGGGCGATCAGGAAGAGGAAGACCGTCTGAGCCAGGAGGATGTTGATGGACACCGTACACTTCTGCCCTCCAGCTGGGAACAGGTACAAGGCGAAGAGTCAGAACCTTGGGACAGAACTGAGGACACATGGACACTGAAGACTTGGCTACTGGATATGGGGTACTTAGTAATGTGCGTCACAACACAGAACAGTAACACGGCACAGGAAAGCCCAAACGGAGCTTATAATTTAATTCTCGTCATAAAACGATGCAACTCTCCCATTCCCTGCTTTCAGAAGGGCCTACAATGCATTATATTTAATTGGAAAATGGTAATGATTATAAAATGTTTAAAGTGTTGGTTCTTTTTGTGTTACAAATACAAGATGGGCAAATCCCTGCAATAATCCAAAACCCCTTTATTATGGGGCCAGAGAGGAAACTGAGACGTTTCAGCGCTATAGCTGATAAATATATGTTTGTATAAATGCAAAATTAGAAGATGGAAAGATCTCCAAATAAAGAAGTTAAAGTCCAAAAATTAAAAAAAAAAAAAAATCCAATGTTCTTGTTTTTTTAATGTAGATTTACCAAACCGTTAGGTAACAAAACTATAAAAAACACATTATGGAGGAAATGGCATCTTTTTTCCAATCCACTCCCCCCCCAAAAAAACATACTGAATGTGTTGTACAAATCAGAGTTTCAGATCCGTACACTAAGTGACCAATGTGCACAATGACACACGTCATTACTAGCAGCAGAACTGTCACCAATCCCAGGTCTATGCACACCACCACATGCATCTCCACTACAAAGAGGCAGTACCTTTGGCAGGTAAGAAGTAGACCAGGACACTGACGGAGGAGATGAGCACACAGGGGACAATGATGTTGATGATGTAGAAGAGAGGTTTCCGTTGGATGATGAGATAGAAGACAATCTCCTGATAATTCACGTCGTCCGGAGTGAGGCGATGGTTTGTGATTTTCTTGGCTGGCATGTGCTTTATCGCCCATTCCCCATTCTCTACAGGAAGCCCGAGCAGGCAGGTCGGGAACACACAGGGAAGAAGAAATGAACACGTGAAGGGGTTGACAAGATGGAACGGTGCATGAATCAGACGTCTAGTAACAGAAAGTTCCTTATTCTGTGATGGTCATTTCAGAAGGACTTGAAAAGCTGTTTTAGAAATCAAAACTCAAAGATCTGCCTACAGAGATCCACCTGATCCACGAGATTGTTTCTACACATACAGGAATCTATTCCGAACACAGAAATCCATCCCAAATCCTGAGATCCACCTTAGAATCCATAATGTAAATTTGCTTCCGATATCAGAGATCCGCAGAAATCGTATCTTAACTTTGACCGGTTGTAAGATTCTTCATTTTATCCAAAATGTTTTACGCACCTTTCAGGATTTAAAGATAAGTATTTCTGCACCCCCTCAAGCCGAGCACATGGAGGAAAGAGTTTCCTTAAAGGCAGTTACATCCCAATTAAGAGAAACTTCACTAATCTGAATGTTTTCATGTAAGGTGGTTACTAGAGATGACCTTGGATGAATTTGGATTTTCGGAATCTGACAGCCCCAACCCTGCAAAATGTAACCGACAGCATCACGCAAAATGCCGTGGTTCAGGGTGACTGGTTCCAAAAATCCACACTCACTCATCTCTAGTAATAATATTGTGTTTGTTATACCAAGAAGGAATGTAATATCAATACAATAATCAAGACAAATCGCCCCAGGTAATGGAGTACATGGTTTTCCTCTGTGTGCTGCCATGTTCAGTGTTCTGCATCTCTCTACTGTCCAACTGTTACTTCTTGTTATGTCACTTATTCATGGGACAGGTAAGGTCACCAGGTGGCTTCTCCAAAAATACTGGACACAATGCTGAATGGTGCGAAGTGCTTGACACACAAACACACACACTCCTCTCTGCTCCATGCTGTTTACTCCTCACCTTGGCCCTACCCCCAGACTCCTGACACTTCCTCCTGATTAGCTGCATTACCCCGGAGCAGCCAATCTGGATGGAGGAAGCTGCCCGGCCCCCTAGCAACAGCCCTGCACTCTCCCTTCTCGGGGAAATCCCACGGCCCCCCCAAGTCGTCAGGTCACTATGTCCAGAGGGGTAATATTGGTATAGAAATACATGTCCAGAGAGATAATACCAGACACATACATGCCCCGTAATACCTCTAACTGTTTTACCTGACAGTGTGTCCAAATACCGGACAGTCCGGTTCAATACTGGACACCTGGTAACCCTAGCGACAGGGACTGTTTGCTGTTTGCAGAGTGTGCTAAATTATTTAGTTACATTGTATTTTCCTGCCATCTATGGAAAGTTGAAAGTTATGTCTAATGACATTGATGTTTATGATTTGATATCTGGAACTTTCTGAACTAAAATTACATCACAAAAATGGAGACAGGACGACTTCCTGCTCTGTGTTTTTGTAATGTTCATAACTTCAATGTGTTGTGAATAAAAGATTATAACAATAAACAATGTTAAAATAATGGGAAATCCTTGAGTCTTCTTACCTGTGAAAGCTTCGGGGTCTATGACTATCCATTCAATTGTCTGTCCATCCTCCACGGTGAGAAGCATCTCGATCTCATTGGCACTGTAGGTCTGTGACCTGGTATGAACCCAACAAGAACAAAGTGTCTGATTTCTGAAAGCAGAATAAACTTTGACAAAATAATGGAGAAGCCACTAAGACAAAACCCCACATGCAAGTGTCACCCTAATGTGAGACTTAGTCACGGGACATGTACAGGCATCTCCGGCAAAAATGTAGTCAACACACGCGTGTTTTACTCTTCAAAGGAACCTTGGAGAAGGTGAAGTGAGGTCACATTCATTGTCATAGTCACGGTAAGAAATGTCCATGTTTTGGTATCTCCTGGCTGGACTATCTTTTCTGGCATGAAGGCACGTCTTTGAGTGCTGGTTTGCTGTGTTTAAACAAAGTCCCTTATTTTTTGGGAACAGTATAATACTGGTGTGACATTTAGGGGTTTCTGCTTCAAGGGAAAATTGGTGCAATTCTGAATCTGCATCATACTATCTGTAATGAAGAGAAAAAAACTTTTGAGATTAATAGGACGTTTTCTTTGATATATCTGGCTGGAGCAGATTCTTTGGCCTCAGAATTGTCCCACTTTCGCTTGATACATAAACCCCTAGTTGTTTTGGGGAGAATATGACATGTACACAGGCTCCCTGGAATTGGCGGTGCATACTACTCTGCATTAAACCCGCATTAGGTTGGAAAAGAAGCAGTGGATTCTCATGTGGTCGCACAAGGCTCATCTCCCAGGCTTGTCCCTGCACGGTTTGCCAGGACCTCACTCACTGGAACACCATGGAGCAGTTCTGCCAATCGAAAGGGAAATAAGCGACGGCTACGAGGCAGGCGCTTCGGTAGATGGCTGGAGGCAGCCAGTACATGGACCCATCAGGAGACACCAGAGTGTTTGTGCCTAAGGCAATGTCAAAGGTCCCATCCACACTGCAGCAAGGAGAAAAAAGCAAGGTCACAACACAATTGTATATTACTCTATATTATTACTTCTCATAGGGCCTACCAATAAGGCACCTACATCCTTTTTTCTTCTTCTATGGCGCTGACAAACACAGCGCTGTACATAGAGATTTTCAGGCACAATAAGTCTGCACCCCAAAGAGATTACAATTGATTGGTTTGAGGCACAGTGAGCTTGGCAAGGTCAGACGTAAAGCAGACAATGGGATACGACCAAAGGGTTCTCCCAGCTCACACTGACAGCCCAACACGTGTCTTTAACACATACACATTTAAAGGGATGGGCCTAAATTTAGAGGGAAATCCCAAACTCAAGAGCAGGACAGCAAAGTGCCCAGATTGGGAGGCAGCTCTTCTGTGCTTTTGAGTTTCATATCTGACTGTTGAGATGTGCGATTCTTTCACCAACCAGGCAAAGTGTGCCGATCACTGAAAGTTTTGCCGAAAGGGCAGAAGCAAATGGTGTTAGGCGACATGGCCAAGATTTTGCAGCAATCTGGTGACAATATTGCATTTCTCCACATTTTTGTGCATTCCTGAGCAATGTGAACTTGTGCAAAAGTTTTGCAAAAAAACACAAAATTAAGGTTAAAATCATTAAATTTTTCACAAATCAAATTTGAATACATTCCCACGCCTCTAGCTAACTGGAAAGAATAGAGCGAAATAAGAGAGACGGGGAAAGGCAGCTAAAGAGGAGGCCCAGGCAGGAACAGACTTTGTTAGCCACCGGCCATGACTGTTTCACTCTGGCCAGATACTCTTCCACAGGAGATGTGTGCCCCTGCTTCCTTTATTTGGAGGTTGGTAACCCCAGCTGAGCATGACCTGGGATAGTGAAGAAGACCCCACTCACTTGTTCTCCAGGCCAACGTCTGGAAGCCACACCATGGTGGGCGGGATACGCATCCTGCTGATGCCGTGGTGGTCGGCAGGGTTCCAGCGCAGCCGTTTGTCACTCCATTGCTGATACCACAGGGGAACCGAGAAGGATGACCATCAAAAGGAGAGAAAGGGTGGCCGGCTGCACACTTACTATACAGAACCAACACCCCTTACAAAGGCAACATACATCTAATGCACAAATACTAATTACACTCACACTGACTACGTATCCTTCTTAAACCCTTCTGCAGAAGGCCAGTGGCAGATAGGAATACCCAGCATGGAGCACTGGTCCTTTGGATAATGTGTGGAAGTGCACACTTGTTATACTCATGTCCAGGTAAGCTGAGTTAATGGGAGAACACACAGAGGATTCTGGGAGTGCATTGTTACACGGTGAATTCCTGGTTACTTCTTACCCTCATGCATCTCTTCAGGGGTACGTACCATTTCCACCCAGACGTTAGTGGTCAGGGTCCCTTCTCTCTCATTCTGCGGGTGATAACAATACAGAGTCAAGAGATGGCCAGTCTTTCTGCTCCCCCTGCTGGCAGGGAATGTTACTGCAGGGCGGCCAATTATAGGCCAATTACCAAGCATCACAAACCCCCCACACTTCAGTGCTGACCCCAATACATGCTTCCTACCTGCCCCCAGCTTATAGGAACACATTCAGCCCCTGCTGGTTTTTATATAAGAGATTTATCAATGTGGGCTGCAGAAATGTGCAAATGTTTTCAAAGCTGTTTTCGCAGATTGTATTTGTCTATTTTTTTTTACCAAACTTTCCATTGTTCCTCAATTTTTGCCAAAAATCAAACTATTTAAAGGGCCATGTGACCTACACATTGACTTTTAATGCTTGGCGAATGTTCTTTTAAAGCAGTTTTTGTCACTTTTTAGCACCACAATAAACAGCAACATGGCTTGACACTTTGTAGACTATTAAATAAATAAATAAATAAGCACTGATCCTTTAGCCTGGGTGTCTGGGCGTGGGCACAGGTGTGGGCACAGGTGTGGGTACAGGTCACAGCTCTCTCACTTACCAGGGAGATGAGGTTGGTGAGGGTCAGTTTCAAGCTGACCCTTATGATGTCACCATCATGCTCTGCTGGACGCAGGTTCCGGTTGTAATTGTGCATCAGGTCATTTAATAGCTTCTCCTCCTCATTGTGACACAGAACAGCTGAGAGGACAAGCAGGGGAAGGATGAAGAGGGACGTGGAGCGTGGAGAAGAGGGACACAGGTGTGCACCCCCCGGGCATGCACAGGGCAGCTCGCTAACCTCACCTGGATGCAGAGTATCAGGGTAACAGCTGGTGTTATATACAGCTGGTGTTATATACAGCTATGCTGCTGCAATGCCAGCCAAAGACAACCGAATATGATGGGATATAGATATAGAAACCTCGATTGTCTGACCCTGTCCCTGCTAATGTGGAGTAACAGGGGCACCTGGTATCCTGTTAAATATACAACATCTATGCACATACTGACCCTCCAACCCACAGATGTATAAGGGGTCATTGCACTCACTGATAACACAGAATATTGCATTATAACACAGAATATTGCATTATAACACAGAATATTGCATTATAACACAGAATATTGCATTATAACACAGAATATTGCATTATAACACAGAATATCTGGGATTTTATCATAGGATTCAATTTCAGTGACTGATAACAGAATATCTCACTATAACGCGCCAGTGAGTGGAATAATCCCTTCTACATCTGTATATCAAACACTATCATTTATTACAGCTACTAACCTTATTAATTGCTGATAACATGGGTTGTATTAATGTCATTATCAGCCTGTCCTTATCTTAACACCGAGACGTGAGATTTGAAGCACTGGGACAGGTTCAGCCAGGTAGGGTGGATGCTCAGCACATGTAGTTGGGTCAGGTCAGTTTTGACCTTTAAATGCCCCACCATGTGCAAAATGATAGCACTGCCTTAAAGTGCCCTTTAAATCTGGGGCCAGGTGGCTATTCTCCTGTTAACCCCTTCGATGAAAGTAATTTTTTTTGCATTCCCCTCCAGCACCTAAAACATTTCTATTCTCAGTAGGAAAATAAAAGGTGGGTGCAGCCTGGAGATGGGGCAGAGGAGTTGGGCTTCTGATCCGGATTTCCTGCTGGTCCAGGATCTATATTTCACACACACACGTTCTCCTCTCACCCCCCTCATCAAACACATCCTGTCCAGAGCAGGATCAGCAGAGCACATCCATGCACCCACCTGCCCTGTGAGGGGTCCTGCATGGAGGTGGGTGGGTGGAGGTGAGAACCTCTGTGCTGGGCATTTAGAGCCAGTCTCAGTTTCAATGATATGTAGCATCAGAGCCTCATACATCTCCATGTCATCTAACACATGGAGCCTCAAACCACCCCCAACAGGACAGGTTTTCAGGATATCCCAGCTTCAACATAGGTGGCTCAGTCAGAGGCTCAGTTGACGACTCAGTTGAGCCACCTGTGCTGAAGCTGGTATATCCTGAAAACCTGACCTGTTGGTGGGGTTGAGCACCCCTGCTTTAAGTGATACAATTCAGCTCTTTTCTATTATAATTTTTTCTTCCAGAAAACCCAAATGTCACTAATTTGAGTGCTCAGAGGTGACATCTCTGTTAGCTAACGTGTCCATCAGGGATCAACCATCAGTGTGACATCTGCCATCGCCTCAGCATCGTGTAACTATCATTATCTCTGCAGCTCTCTGACACCTCTGACTTTCTCAGGTAAAACCAGGGTTACCTTAGTTACACATTTAAAGGAGAGAATGGAAAGTCCTGATGTTGATGATCTTAAGACTGGATGGTGACCCATAAGTTTCGGGTGAGGCCCTTACCTGTGATGCACAGAGAGCCCAGCAGAGCCAGCACACCCATGCTCCCTCCTCATGTCCTGGGTGCAGAGTGGAGTGAACCTTTCATGCAATGCCTGGAATGGTTATTTTTGGGAATGGCCCGGCCCACGACTCACCAGCTGTCACCGGCATAGTCAGCTGCTGATACTGAAGAGGACAAAGGGAAATAACAATGTCCTGTGCTGCTTTGCTGTGGCACATGTTTGATTGGGACAGGGAGTGATAAGAAGCTGGTGCTGACAGGAGAGGGCTGAATATGAACCCAGCTATTAGAGCTGGCACCCAGACAAACACATAATATTGGTCTAATGATGGATGAGTAGAGGACCTCACCTCGACCTGCAGAGGTCCACAGAGTCTAAAATCTATATTATAAACTGGTTGATGTAAAAGCCCAAACGTACTGAAGGGGAAGATTCAGACAGTTTTGGCTTAGGTGGCCATTTCAGCTTCAACATGCACCCAAACCTGCTGCCAGCCCACCCCACCACTGAATGTGCTAAGCCCCCGGAACACATGATACCATTGCCAGTACAGCTGAGGTTTGAAGTGTGTCTTCAAAACCCATCTGTTGGCTACAGAACAGCATGTGTGACTCAGACCAGCTGAAAGGAGAATTTCCCATACATTGAGTCATAGCTGCCAGTTAGGGGCTGGATTCCCCTATCTCCGGTGGGGGGGCGGGGAGGAGGGAGGTTTTCTACTGACAATCATTGACAGGGCCTGCTTAATCCATGGGGTTCTCAACTCCAGTCCTCAAGAGCCCCCACCCGATCCGGTTTTCAGGATATCCCTGCTTCAACACAGGTGAAAGACTGAGCCTCTGCTTGAGCCACCTGTGCTGAAGCTGGGATATCCTGAAAACCTGACCTGTTGGGGGGGGGGGGGCGGGTCTTGAGGACCGGAGTTGGGCACCTCTGGCTTAACCGATCTGTCACCTCTCTCTTATCTGGAGTGCGGACTCTTCAGCAGAAGGCTTCCTCACTGATGAATCATGTCTCACACCTTCAAATCCAAATGTCCCCATGTAGGTTTCCATGTTAAGGGAAGAACTCCCCTATCTTTGGCTTACTGTCGTTTGAAATCTGCGTATCTGACTTCTCTAATAGTTTCCATATCACATCTCTGCTGCACTTTCCCTGATATGTAAATTGAGCAAAAACTAAGGTCCACATTTTCTAAGCACAGCTAGTCCATTAGACATCTTTTGGCAATGGAACACACCTGGGACACACCTGGGACACACCTGAAACACACCTGGAACACACCTGGGACACACCTGGGACACACCTGGAACACACCTGGGACACACCTGGAACACACCTGGGACACACCTGGAACACACCTGGGACACACCTGGGACACACCTGGAACACACCTGGGGGACACCTGGGGGACACCTGGGACACGCCTGGAACACACCTGGGACACACCTGGGACACACCTGGAACACACCTGGGACACACCTGGAACACACCTGGGACACACCTGGAACACACCTGGGACACACCTGGGACACACCTGGGACACACCTGGGACACACCTGTCCTTTCACTTGAAGTGTATGAGTTTGAAGGATTCCTCAATGCAGAATTGTCTCTGTGTCAGCACCGTAAATTATCCTCTTAAGTGCCACCGTTTTTGGGCTCTTAAAATGCAGCTGCTTCTGGGATTGTACATTTCTCCCTGACTTAAAGATGTTGTGTTCTTTCTGCGCAGCCAATCATGGCTATTAGTGATGGTGCATTGTGTTATACCGACTTACACTGTGTTTACCGAGTTATACTGTTACACCGACTCACACTGTGTTATACCGACTTACACTGTGTTATACCGAGTTACACTGTTACACCGACTCACACTGTGTTATACCGAGTTACACTGTTACACCGACTCACACTGTGTTACACCGACTTACACTGTTACACCGACTCACACTGTGTTATACCGACTCACACTGTGTTATACCGACTTACACTGTGTTATACCGACTCACACTGTGTTATACCGACTTACACTGTGTTATACCGACTTACACTGTGTTAAACCGACTTACACTGTGTTATACCGACTCACACTGTGTTATACCGACTCACACTGTGTTATACCGACTTACACTGTGTTATACCGACTTACACTGTGTTATACCGACTTACACTGTGTTATACCGAGTTATACTGTTACACCGACTCACACTGTGTTATACCGAGTTATACTGTTACACCGACTCACACTGTGTTATACCGACTTACACTGTGTTATACCGACTCACACTGTGTTATACCGACTTACACTGTGTTATACCGACTCACACTGTGTTATACCGACTCACACTGTGTTATACCGACTTACACTGTGTTATACCGACTTACACTGTGTTATACCGAGTTACACTGTTACACCGACTCACACTGTGTTATACCGAGTTACACTGTGTTATACCGAGTTACACTGTTACACCGACTCACACTGTGTTATACCGAGTTACACTGTTACACCAACTCACACTGTGTTATACCGACTTACACTGTGTTACACCGACTCACACTGTGTTATACCGAGTTACACTGTTACACCGACTCACACTGTGTTACACCGACTCACACTGTGTTATACCGACTCACACTGTGTTATACCGACTCACACTGTGTTATACCGACTTACACTGTGTTATACCGACTCACACTGTGTTATACCGACTTACACTGTGTTATACCGACTCACACTGTGTTATACCGACTTACACTGTGTTATACCGACTCACACTGTGTTATACCGACTTACACTGTGTTATACCGACTCACACTGTGTTATACCGACTTACACTGTGTTATACCGACTCACACTGTGTTATACCGACTCACACTGTGTTATACCGACTCACACTGTGTTATACCGACTTACACTGTGTTATACCGACTCACACTGTGTTATACCGACTTACACTGTGTTATACCGAGTTACACTGTTACACCGACTCACACTGTGTTATACCTAGTTACACTGTGTTATACCGAGTTACACTGTTACACCGACTCACACTGTGTTATACCGAGTTACACTGTTACACCGACTCACACTGTGTTATACCGACTTACACTGTGTTACACCGACTCACACTGTGTTATACCGAGTTACACTGTTACACCGACTCACACTGTGTTATACCGACTTACACTGTGTTATACCGACTCACACTGTGTTATACCGACTTACACTGTTACACCGACTTACACTGTGTTATACCGAGTTACACTGTTACACCGACTTACACTGTGTTATACCGACTCACACTGTGTTATACCGACTTACACTGTGTTATACCGAGTTACACTGTTACACCGACTTACACTGTGTTATACCGAGTTACACTGTTACACCGACTTACACTGTGTTATACCGACTCACACTGTGTTATACCGACTTACACTGTGTTATACCGACTCACACTGTGTTATACCGACTTACACTGTGTTATACCGACTCACACTGTGTTATACCGACTCACACTGTGTTATACCGACTTACACTGTGTTATACCAACTCACACTGTGTTATACCGACTTACACTGTGTTATACCGAGTTACACTGTTACACCGACTCACACTGTGTTATACCGAGTTACACTGTTACACCGACTCACACTGTGTTATACCGACTTACACTGTGTTACACCGACTCACACTGTGTTATACCGAGTTACACTGTTACACCGACTCACACTGTGTTATACCGACTTACACTGTGTTATACCGACTCACACTGTGTTATACCGACTTACACTGTGTTATACCGAGTTACACTGTGTTATACCGAGTTACACTGTTACACCGACTCACATTGTGTTATACCGAGTTACACTGTTACATCGACTCACATTGTGTTATTCCATCTTACACTGTGTCACACCGACTCACATTGTGTTATTCCATCTTACACTGTGTCACACCGACTCACATTGTGTTATTCCATCTTACACTGTGTCACACCGACTCACATTGTGTTATTCCATCTTACACTGTGTCACACCGACTCACATTGTGTTATTCCATCTTACACTGTGTCACACCGACTCACATTGTGTTATTCCATCTTACACTGTGTCACACAGACTCACATTGTGTTATTCCATCTTACACTGTGTCACACCGACTCACACTGTGTTATTCCATCTTACACTGTGTCACACCGACTCACACTGTGTTATTCCATTTTACACTGTGTCACACCGACTCACACTGTGTTATTCCATTTTACACTGTGTCACACCGACTCACATTGTGTTATTCCATCTTACACTGTGTCACACCGACTCACACTGTGTTATTCCATTTTACACTGTGTCACACCGACTCACACTGTGTTATTCCATCTTACACTGTGTCACACCGACTCACACTGTGTTATTCCATTTTACACTGTGTCACACCGACTCACACTGTGTTATTCCATTTTACACTGTGTCACACCGACTCACACTGTGTTATTCCATTTTACACTGTGTCACACCGACTCACACTGTGTTATTCCATCTTACACTGTGTTACACCGACTTACACTGTGTTATTTCATCTTACACTGTGTTATTTCGACTTACACTGCGAAATATTGTATACTTTTATTTTATTAAACCTTTTCTTTTAACAATTAATTCTACCAAAAAAAAAGCTTGAATTACGTGTTTGTTTCAGGTTTTTATACTTTTTATTGAACCAACATAATAGTGTTTCATAGATAAGCTGTACACAAGTTCTCGAGACCCAACAAATTATTTTCTAAAGATATCCCATATACTCCAACACAAAGGCCGAAAAAGGACAGAGAGACATGGAGAAGAACCCGATAAATGCCAATATCCCATTATTATCACATTACCCCTCCCAGGGCTCAGACATCACCCCCAAATCCTAAACTGGAGAACATGGGACAAAACACTTTAATAAAATTACTCTTCGCAGAAAACTTCCTTCTTGGAGTCTGATAACCAGATCCCAGATCTGCCGGATCCCAGATCCCAGATCTGCCGGATCCTATAGCAATCGCTTGTTCTCTATTGTGTAATCAAAGGAGTCACCAGCAAACGGAAGAGGAGGGGGGTGATTAAAAACTCCCCCCAAAAATATCCACATGGTCCCAATAATCATGACGGGGGTGACAAGGAAGAGGCAGAGGCGATCGACTGTCCGAGCAATGCGGTACCAATTATCCTTCTCCTGCAAAAACAAGGGGGGGGGGGAGAGAATCAGGAGAGGGGGAGAAAGAGAGATAGGGAGAGAAAATCAGGAGAGAGTTAATTAGGGGAGAGAGAGAGAGAATCGGGAGAGAGTTAATTAGGGGAGAGAGAGAGAATGAGAGAGAGAGAGAGAGAGAGAGAGAGACAGAGAGAGAGAGAGAATGAGAGAGACAATGAGCGAGAGAGAGAGAGAGAGAGAGAGAGAGAGAGAGAGAGAGAATGAGAGAGAGACAATGAGAGAGAGAGTGAGAGACAATGAGAGAGAGAATGAGAGAGAGAATGAAATAGAATGAGAGAGAGAGAGAATGAGAGAGAGAGAATGAGAGAGAGATAGAGAATCAGAAGAGAGGGGAGAATCAGAAGAGAGTTAATTAGGAGAGAGAGAATGAATCAGGAGAGGAGGGGAGAGAGAGAAAATCAGGAGAGCAAGAGGGGAGAGAGAATCAGAAGAGGGGGAGAAAGAGAAAATCAGGAGAGAGCCACAAAAATCAAGAGAGCGAGAGGAGAGAGAGAACCAGAAGAGAGGGGAGAATCATAAGAGAGTTAATTAGGAGAGAGAGAATCAGGAGAGGGGGAGAGAGCGACAGAAAATCAGGGGAGAGAGAGCGACAGAAAATCAGGAAAGAGACACAAAATCGAGAGGGGTGAGAGAATCAGAAGAGAGTTAATTAGGAGAGAGAATCAGTTTAATAAGAGGGGTGGCAGGGATAAATTATGGAGTTCAAGAACAACAAAAAAGTGACAGAGAGGTAGAGAGAAAGAACCAGAGACAGAGAAATAACTGGAAGCTAGATCCGGTTTCTTTCAGGAGGACTGAATCGTAGCTCCCTACTCAGTCATATCTTGTATGTAACATCAGGTTCCTCCATAGCTCCCTACTCAGTCATATCTCGTACGTAACATCAGGTTCCTCCATAGCTCCCTACTCAGTCATATCTCGTACGTAACATCAGGTTCCTCCATAGCTCCCTACTCAGTCATATCTCGTACGTAACATCAGGTTCCTCCATAGCTCCCTACTCAGTCATATCTTGTATGTAACATCAGGTTCCTCCATAGCTCCCCAATCAGTCATATCTCGTACGTAACATCAGGTTCCTCCATAGCTCCCTAATCAGTCATATCTCGTACGTAACATCAGGTTCCTCCATAGCTCCCTACTCAGTCATATCTCGTATGTAACATCAGGTTCCTCCATAGCTCCCTAATCAGTCATATCTCGTACGTAACATCAGGTTCCTCCATAGCTCCCTACTCAGTCATATCTCGTACGTAACATCAGGTTCCTCCATAGCTCCCTACTCAGTCATATCTTGTATGTAACATCAGGTTCCTCCATAGCTCCCTAATCAGTCATATCTCGTACGTAACATCAGTTCCTCCATAGCTCCCTAATCAGTCACATCTCGTACGTAACATCAGGTTCCTCCATAGCTCCCTAATCAGTCATATCTTGTACGTAACATCAGGTTCCTCCATAGCTCCCTAATCAGTCATATCTCGTACGTAACATCAGGTTCCTCCATAGCTCCCTAATCAGTCATATCTCGTACGTAACATCAGGTTCCTCCATAGCTCCCTAATAAGTCATATCTCGTATGTAACATCAGGTTCCTCCATAGCTCCCTAATAAGTCATATCTCGTATGTAACATCAGGTTCCTCCATAGCTCCCTAATCAGTCATATCTCGTACGTAACATCAGGTTCCTCCATAGCTCCCTACTCAAGTCATATCTTGTATGTAACATCAGGTTCCTCCATAGCTCCCTAAATCAGTCATATCTTGTATGTAACATCAGGTTCCT